>NC_142523.1:14625423-14795423 GCF_964205215.1 Stylophora pistillata
GAGCACCAATCCACTTGCGGTGACTGTCAAGGGCTGAAGAAGGTTTTACAAGATGTGAGACAAGGAATCGCAGGTTCATCATGGACACCTTACAACTTAGACCAACTAGAAGATCTCCTGTAAGACTTCAACCAGGCCCAGGAAAATATTTTGGTTTGGAAAGCGCATATCATGCGCTCAATAAACCAGGAGAAGGCGAAACAAGATACACTGAAGTTACCACATGCGGAGTCTGCTATTCTGATTATGGACTGGGCAATGAAGTTTCTCCAAATGAAATATCGTGAGAAACAATCCGACTGGTTTGGAAAGCGTGGGATTAGCTGGCATATATCCACCCTCATATCTAAGAATACCACTTCTGGAAAAGTTGAGCTGACGTCGTACGCTCATATCTTCGACTCGTGCCAGCAGGACTGGTATGCAGTTTGTTCCATTATTGAGAACACACTGGAGGTTGTAAAGAAGGAACACCCCCAAATTAGTGAAATTTACCTAAGGAGCGATGAAGCAGGATGTTACTATAACAACCTTATCTTGTCGGCCGTTAGGGATGCAGGGAAACAAATTGGCATTGCAGAGATGCGATATGACTTTTCCGAACCCCAGTATGGAAAAGATGTCTGTGATCGGATTCTTTGCCCGATGAAGTCAACAATCCGACGATACTGTAACGAGGTACATGGTGTAGTTTCTGCCAAAGATATGCGTGCAGCACTCTCAGAATGTCCTGTTAGAGGTACAACTGCCTGCGTTTGCTCGATAAATGAAACTAAAAAAACACTTGAAGTACAAAAGATACACGGTTTTAGTAAATATCACAACTTCAAGTTTGAGGGGGAAGGAATGTGAATACGGAGAGCTTATGGCATCGGGCAGGGAAGGCTGATTCCTTACCAAGACTTAGTCGCCAGGCCTCAAGGTCCTTCATGCATCGTTGTTGATGAAAAATTCTTTCCGCTCAAAGAGGCTCGGCTCCATAAGGCGACAAAAAATAATGATGGTGAACAAGCGAATGGTCTTTTCGTCTGTTCTGACCCAGGGTGCAATATGGTGTTCAAGAAATTCAGTGAATTAGAAAGTCACCTCGATGTGGGCGAGCACTGCCAAATTCTCCGAAATTCTGATACAGTGTACGACAAACTTAGAAGAGACTGGGCGGAAAAATTCCTCCGTGTTAACGACGAGGAAATCGACAGCGCACCAGTAAAATCTAGTGACGAGCGACAGCACCAGCAAGAAGCTGGTAGTCCTAGCAGTGATATGCTGCTTGGTTGGGCACAACATAAGCCAGGAAGCCGTGCGTTTCACTTCTGAAGTTAAACAGTATCACTATCTTACAACGAAATTTGACCTTGGAGAGAGAACCGGTACGAAGGCAGATCCCGGAAAAGTAGCTGCAGACATGAGAACGGCAAGAAACCCAGATGGTTCCCGCATGTTTGAAAGGAAGGACTGGCTAACGAAGACTCAAGTGCAGGGGTTTTTCTCGAGACTGGGGGCTGCAAGAAGAAGACAGGGAAGCCGAGAAATTGAACTGGAGGAAGTTTACGCAGAGGAAGAGGAGCAAGAAAGACGTGAAATGTTGGAAAACGTTGCCGGTCAGCTTGGTCTAAAGCACCCTATTTGCTATGACTCACACTGCTTGTGTGACCTCTCACGCGATAAGAAACTTGAAACTTTCAGCGTAGTCATGCTTAAGGAGATGCTTAAATTTTTGGAGATTCCATATGGTTCCCGAGATAGGAAAAAAGATCTGGTAACTAAACTCTCCACATTCTTAGAAGGATGTGACTGTAACTGATAAGAAAAGGTCTAAAGTCTTAAATAAGAATGTAGAACATTGTTTGATCCGTTTTGATTAGGACTGGTTCGGCGTACTCAGGGTTTCAGAACATGTCGAGGAGTAGAGCTTTACTTTTCTGGTAGCAAAGAGACTAGTTGATAAAACAAAGAAAATATAAAAATAGAGGAAAATGGCGAAAACATAGAAGCATAGCGGCAAATGCTTCCGCCGACTCAATCAATCAATATTTTGAAACCCATATATAAGTCACGCGATGTAATTAAATCTCTCCAAACTCGTTTACTTATAATCTATAATAACCATGTACGAAAAGGTCATTTGAATTTAGAGAGACAAAGAGACGGTGAATCACCGGCTATGAGTTTCGAAACTAAAGAGAAAACTTAATTCATTAATCTTTTTGTGGCCACTGATTTTGTATTTTACTTCTTTTACTTTACCTATTACTACTTTACGATATCACGTAAAAACACGCGCATTTCAACCCGCTTGCCACCTAAAATCGACATCATCGTAATTGTCTACAAAATAATTACTTTTTGGTCCTTAATGAGATAAATTCTACAATAAAAATAAAGTGAAAATTGGAAAAGTATCACTCTTGACGCAAACCATTTCCGTTGCGATGTAGTTAAATTTGAATCCGTGACATTTAATGTAAAGAGCGTGACACATGACTGAATCAATCCGATCTGGTGGAGATCTCTGGTAAGACATGAAGTTCTCTCCATAATAACATATTTTGAATGAGCGTTTCTGAATCTATAACTGACAGCAATTTTAGTTTTTTACAGCATAAGACAGCGGTCCAGACCAACTTAATGAAATTTTGACAACATGTTTCAGCTCGCATGAGACAGTCAAATGACTTCACACAGAAGATGTTCATTTCTACCTTCGTAATTGCTAACTTTGGGGCAAGTTTAGATGAATTTATGGACATCTTCACCTTAACAAAACAACCGTGCTAGTTTTGATAATAAGCATTGCCTCAAACATTGATTTTGAGCGAGAAATGGAGTAACCACAAATATACATAAATTAAGTCATATGCACTTTGAACATTGAAAATTAGCAAAGTTCATCGAGCTCCTGTAGCTCGAAAAGACTAGTTGCCATAAATTTTTTGTTGTTTTCGGCAAACCAGCCCTAGTACTAAACATGGACAGTGGTGAGGACTCCATATCCTGTTATACTTTTGAGAAAAGCGTCTTGGAACAACAGCACACTAGCTCAAATTTGGAAAGTGCTGTTCGTGTGGTATTTAATTTTCAAAACAGCGTAATTCTTCATTGTTTGGTCAGAATTTACATATTTGCTGCTAATCAACAGAAGAGATGTAAAATAATACCGTATGTCCGATTTGTGCTATTTGAACAAATGCGTAAGTGTTTAGACCCTCCAGCGAAAAGCTGAAAATTAACTCTGAAATAAACATTTTTCTTTGTTTTTGACCGTCCTCTCATCTCGTCGCCAAAAATTTGATAAAATAGCATTACGAACCAAATAAATACAATTTTTGCCGATAGAATAGATCAAATATCTCACAGTAAAAATTTGAGGGAATTCTGTGACCTGCCGAAATTCGAGTCGTCCGTTCTTACGCGGACAGACTCTTAAAAACTGGGAGTAACCATGTGATGGACTAGCATCCCATCCTGGGTGAAGGGAGAGTAGAAATATTTCGTCGCTCAGGCTGTCTGGGCTACTGGCCCGACGCAGACCTTTTTTTTTAATTCTAATACGTGCATCTCCATGAACAGTGCCGGTAAGTGTTTTTTTTTTTGGGGGACCCTCAGAGAAAGATTCCTACAACTTGCATGAGATTAGAGTTTCCCTGTTGGATCCAATAACAATATGCTTGTCATATGATGCACAAGCGGTTTAAAAACTCCTCCACTCTTCCCACAGGCTTTTAAGAATTCTTTTGGATCATTTTAAATATGATAAAAAAAAAAAATAAAAAAAATTCCACATACGTAATATGGACCATCATTAGCTACTAACTATGTATGGACTAAAGATATTTTAGACGTGCTGCACTCACCCGGTGCAGTTGATCTTATCATCGAATTTACCCCAGGCGACCATCGGCTGAGAGGAATCATATCCAGGTTTTAAAAGCAAAGTTTCGCCATCACTACCAAGTACCACAGAAGCAAGGTTTTCATTCCCGTTCGCTTGGAGAATGCACGCCAAAAATGCTGGCAAAAACAGGAGAAAACACTTCAAGATTATGGGAGCCATAGTTTCCTTCTTATCACGAGATTGCAACAGGGGATCACTTTCGGTCAGCATTAAATCCACCTCGGTCGAGAGGGCCTGAAATGGACAAATGGACACCTCATGAAACATTATATCTACAGAAAACTCAAAAGCTACGAAAGCCGATCACTCTTGTATGTAATAGCGGGGCTCCCACACACGCCAAGCGCGCTTGGGGCACAGCCCCATACCCATGGAACATGGTCAACCTCTTTTCGTTTGGTTGTCACGAGACTGACCGATCGTACGTACTGCCTTCAGATTGCACGGGGAGGGTAGGGGAGATTATCAAAACGAAGGGAGGGGTGTCTCAGGCGAGTCTTGGCAAATGCACATCTTTTATATTATCATTAATAAATTATTAAGAACTTGGGAGCTCCACTTTTAGGCTTGGCTAAATCTAGATATTACTTGTTTGAGAAGTTGCATCAGACCGTCAAAACATTTTAGTCAAGATCTGGTAAGTAATAATTTATCAATATAGAGGCAAGACCGATACAACATAGATAAGTTTTAAGACTGAGCACTATATTTCGGCTGGCCAAACCAGCCTTCTTAAGGTACAATGGGAATTGACATAGAATTAAGGTGGCACTCAAGTACCACCTTAATTTCTCGGTTTTTAAAGTACAGAAATGTTTTCTTATTCAATTCGTACGGTAATTTTCACCTCTATTAAGCATTTACCACAACTAAGCGGTCGTGCTCACCCTTTCCTGAGTCCAAAATAGATTACCGGACCTTAAATTTTTTTCCAGAGGAAATTTTAGCCCGAAATTTTGCTTTTCATAACAGTTAAGAGGTTGATAAAACACGAACGTTTGTTTTGCTAAAATTTGGAGGCGAGAATTTGTTGAGTTTCTCCAGTTGGGGTCGCACTTACTTTACGCTACTTGTTGACATATTTTTCACTTAAACATACAAAAAAAGATCTAGTGCGAGCTGGGCTTAAGCGAGTTCTTTTACATTAAGTGGTCAATCATGGCTACAGATGGCGTTTTTGAATCTTTTTCTACAATACAACTATTTTTCCGAACCTGTATAAGCGATCAAACTTTCTGAAGCGGTTACCCCATCATTCCCCTTGAGTGACCGCTGACCGAATTAAATCTCAGAGGATCGTAGAAATTTACGTTGATTGGTTGAGGAGTATCTTCATCCTACATGAGGAATAAACAATACTAAGACACTCATGAACACAATTCGAGTCACGCAAATCTTTCGCTTCTCTTCCTTACATCAAAGGAGTAACTGAACCTTTGACCGTCACGTGTCCTTAAAAAACATGATGTCACAGTTGTAAACAAACCATTTACCACTCTACAACAACAGTTCCCAGCTCCGAAATTCCGACCTTCGATGGAATCGCAGACGTGTTATATTGGGGAAACCAGTCGAGCTTTTAATAACCGAAAAAAAAGAACATTTGAGAAATCATATCAAAACTACGGCCAAAGGTTCTAGGATTGCTAATCACGCCTGGTCCAACAACCACGCCATTGATTTTGAAAACGCGTCAATTATTGACAAAGGCACTTTTAGAACCAGAAAAACATTAGAAGCGTGGCATACCACGGTGAAACCTAGCGCAGATAACAATTCTTGCCCGTTACCTGGACAATACAACATTCTTTTTAACAAATATTCATAATCATTTACATTTTCATTATTTCGTAGTTCATGTCTTTATTTAAATTCTCTCATCGCTTTCTTATCATTCATTTTACCCGTCGAAGACTGCAGTTCGGGCAGTCGAAAGCTCGTAGTTTTTAATCATTTTAGCCAGAGATCATTTTTAAATTTCAACAATTCATTTTTCTTTTTAAAGTTGACTGAAGAATCATACTTCACAAGTATCACTTTACGTATGATGCACGATCCTCGCAGTAGATAGCGCTATTTATGCAATAGCGAAAATCAGACCTAAAAAAAAAATCAGGCCTGTACAGGACTCGAACCACTGACCTCTGCGATACTAGTGCAGCGCTCTACTAGTTGAGCTAACAAGCCAACTGGGAGCAGGCCGTTAAGTTGATTCGTAATAAACCCGTGAAAGTGGTAAATGAGATACAATGAATATATGAGAAATGAGATACAATGAACATATGTGATACAATGAATATATGATAAATGAGATACAATGAATATATCATTGTATCTCAAGTATCACTTTGATGATCTGATGATGGTCTGCATAATTTAGCATCAATGCAATCATTAGAGCAAAACGTTGCATATATTCCTGATTCTTGTATGCAGGTCGATTAGTTTGTTTGAACCAAGAATCAAGGGATACAAATTCAGAAATGATGGCGTTGATGTAGCGCAAGTTTCTAAGCTCTTTTGTGTTCTCCTGAACTGTCTCTCATTTCAAGAACAACTTGAATAACTCAATCAAACAAAGAAAGAACGTTTCCGAATTTCAAAGGATTTTAGTTCATACTGATTTTAAAGAGTGCTTCTGGGACTTCTGCTTATGAATGTGAATGTTCATTTTTGTTTTTATATACTTTCATAGAGTACAATACTGTTAGATACTCTATTAAGATCCTCAAATATTTTATCTATTATCTTATTTATTTTATGTTTTATTCTTACCTAATTTTTGTACTTATCTCTTTGTTTCGTTTTTTTCGTCGAACACTTTATGAGCGAGTCTCGTTGCTCAGAAGATTGGGCGACCACTTCCCACGTCATCGACAATAAATAAATTTTTACATTCCATCACTGTAGATATTAGATAACTACACGTTAAACGCCACAAAGCGTATGCACATTTAATTTATTTGCCAGATGGACGTCTATTTAGATGTAAAGATATATATCTTATTAACCAAGCGCGAGGGTCGTACTGGGAGAATATCGGCCCGAGGTCTTGACAGTATGGACCGAGCGCAGCGAGGTCCGTACAAGAAAGACCGAGGGCCGATATTCTTCCAGTAGGGTCCCGAGCAAGCTTGGTTAATAAGAGATTTATTACTGTACCGTCAAGACCTCGGGCCAATATTCTCCCAGTACGGCCCTCGCGCTTGGTTAATAAGATATAATATCAAATAAAATTTTTAATGAAAATAACTAATAAAATAACTATTAATCATTATTAATGATTAAAAATTACTTAATATTAATAAGTATTAATAAATGACAAAATTAATAAAGAAAAACATCTATGTGCAAATTTAACAACAACAGTACGAACAATGACAAAAAAACTAAATGGAATAGAAACGATGTTAAAATTAGTGGCGTAACCAGGTCCGGCTGTTAAACTCTTAGATAAAGAAACAGCACGGTGCTAGCAAAAACTAACGAAACAACTGACTTGTTTGAAATCCACTAACAATGAAAATTATTGTACATAATTACGGAATTCTTACAGAACCTCAGGCAAAAACCCGAATTTACCCATGATAGAAACAGCAGAAAGGAAAGCAATGTAAAATTAGTAAATGGTTTGAACCCGGGGGTAACATGTGAAGGTGTAGTCTGATCGTCCGGGTGAGTGTAGTCCTGAGAAGGACTGTTGTCGGTGGCAGTGAATGACGTTTCGACAACCTGTGCGGAAGTCATCATCAGAGTCAAGTGAATGATTGTTGTCAGTAGAATGTTCTTATTCCAGTTCGTGTAAAATGATCGGTTGGTTTTGCCGTGATGTTATTGGCTGTAAGACTCAAGTGACGTAAGTCGGTCGTGATTGGTCTGTTTCGGTCTGTCGGTAAAGTTAGGTTGTTCTTTTTCGGTCGTTTGTGATGGTTAGGTCGTGAATGAGTCGTTTGTATGGGGCGGGTAGTTGTTGACATCTGTTTAGGGGAGTCTGTTCTAAGTTAGTAAAGCAGCTTTCCAGAGTCAGTCGTTGAAAATAGTCAGTGCTGTAGGTTAGGCATTGCGCAGAGTCCCAGTCAATGTTGTGGTTGGTAAGTCGATGGTGTTCAGCAATGTGATTGCTGACATCACCTTTCCTCGTCGCCCGTCTGGGGCGACGAGGAGACGGACGGGCGACGAGGAACACAGACATAGTGATTGACTAGTACATTGTTGGAATATTTATCTCTCGCTGCAGTTTTTCAACTTGCCGATTGTTCAGTGACCCAATGCATGTGAGTCTGATTTGATGTCCGCGGATTGCGGATTTGATGTTAAAACATTTGATTTTAATTTTCTTTGTTTCGTTGATGCATGTCTCAAATAACAAAGAGATGGCCGATCACTTTAGAGTTTACGCCCTTAGCTCAGTCGAAGATACTGACTACAAAACAATTCGCGACCATAGCCACCGTGTGAAATGCGATAGATGCAGCATATTTCCTCATGTTGTGAAAGAAATACGGACAACAATAGAAGGTATAGCATTAATATTACTTCAGTTGTTTATCCGACAAAACGATCTAGGAATCAGTAAGGAATAAATGAGCTGAAAAAGAAATGGTTAAGCAAGAATATAAAGAAGAATGATTGAAAGAGTCATCCTGAGTGGGAGTGAAGTAAGAAATCAATAAATGAATTGGACATCAAGGCGAAACTGGTGAGAAAGCGAGTTAAATGAATAAAAAGTAAATGACTAAGTGAATTAGAAAGTAGGAAAGATAGGTGCAGCGATCGACATCGACAGTCATTCGGTAAAATAGTAGTATCAACATATAATTAAAAATATGTACTTTATTTCACAAAGGAAGAGATGAAGAACAAGGTAGACCAGGCTGTGCAAAACGTTGATGCTTGGAAAGCTCATTTGCTGCGATCCATTAAACAAGATAGTGCAAAGCAAGACGTTTTAAAGCAGCTTGATGACCACACAGTATTGCTGGTATCAGATTGGGCGACGGAGTTTCTGCCACAAAAATACTGCGAAAACCAACGAGACTGGTTTGGGAAGCGCGGCATTTCGTAGCATTTGTCTGTGGCAATCAAAAAGTCCCTTGAGAAAGGCAAAGAAATGTTAACGTTCGCCCACATCTTCGAAAGTTGTATTCAAGATATAGTCCAACAGTACTTGCCAGTTTTGATTATGTTCTCCAACAGCTCAAGATTATATTACTGACCAAGCCTATAGTCGATATATATGAAACAAGATAATGCTGGCTGTTATCACTCGGCTCTAACAGTGCTCGGCATTCATCAGATTGCGAAGAATATTGACGTCAAACTTGCACGCATCGACTTTTCTAACCCTCAAGGAGGTAAAGGTCCTTGCGAACGCAAGGCAGCAACCATCAAAAACCACATGAGAGCATTCTTACATTCCGGTAATGACATCGAAACAGCGCAAGATATCAAGATTGCAATAGAATCTAATGGAGGCATGGCAGGAGTCGCAAATACGTTGTGTGGTAAGCAGACAACCTCAAACTTTAAAACAACAAAACGGGACGGTGTAAGCAGCATAAATGGTTTGCGTCGTACCTTGCGGATCGCACACAACGTGTCACTATGAATGATGGCCTATCATCTGCTTTTCCACTCAGACAAGGAGTTCCTCAAGGAAGTTGTCTCGGGCCTCTTCTGTTTACGGTTTACACCAGTAAGCTGTTTCATATCGTCAGCAAGCACCTCCCAAGTGTACACTGCTACGCAGATGATACACAGCTGTATTTGGCATTTAGTCCTGCTGTGCAAGGGGAGGACGAGGCCGCCCTAAATGCTATGCGCGACTGCACACATGACTTGAGGAACTGAATGATTGAAGACCGACTGATGTTAAATGATGATAACACTGAACTAATGCTTATAGGTACTAGGCAACAATTAGAGAAAGTCGACTTGAATGATATTACTGTAGATGACACAGTCGTAGAGGCGAAATTAGTTGCGCGAAATCTTGGGTCATGGTTTGATCGTAATCTGGATGTCATTCCACATAAGTAAACAATGCGCCTCAGCATTGTATCCTTTGCATAATATAAGTCGAATCCGTAGGCTATTAAGTACAGATACCACTAAAGCCGTCGTTCGTGCGGTTGTTCTCTCGCGCGTAGATTATTGCAACAGTCTTTTATATGGCTTGCCAGTTTCTCATCTGAATAAGATTCAGCACGTTTTAAATGCCGCAGCAAGACTAGTTTGTCGCTTGCCACGCTACTGTCACATAACGCCGTTGCTATACGAGCTGCACTGGCTACCGGTTAGGCAACCCATTAGTTTTAATATTCTGTTATTTGTTTGTAAGGCCATCCATGGAATTGCGCCAACGTATTTAAGAAAACTTATGTCAATTAAAAGACCAGGAATTTATAAATTAAGATCCTCCTTGGGTGGTTTGTTGCTTGCAACGCCAACTTATAGAAATAGGGTTACATTAGGAAACAGATCATTCCAGGTCGCAGCTCCGGCACTTTGGAATGTATTACCGCGTGAGATTCGTTCTATTACAGATCTAGGGATTTTTAAGTGCCACCTGAAAACGCACCTCTTTAAGGAAGCTTTTTATTAATTTTTATTAAAATTTTATCATGATAGTTGCTAGTATCTTAACATATGTTGTATGCTTTAATTTTATCATAGTATATCTTTAATAACTATTATTGAGATGTAATGCGCGCTTGATAATTTCATGGAAAGCGCGCAATATAAGAATTAAATTATTATTATGATGAATGACATAGGCATTGCCAAAAAGCAGCAACTTTACATAATCAAGAAAATGATAAATATAACTATTAGAGCAACATATTACGTCTTTTGTTGTAGAAATAGGAATTGGGACAACCCAGATTTGATGCAATTTTGATCTTTGTGTGTGTGTTGAATAAGCCAATCTCAAGCAGCATTTGTAAATTGCATATACGTAGTGAGATTTACAATTGTACATTTAAAAACACAAATAAAGTTTCCATTATTATTATTATTATTATTAGTAGTAGTAGTAGTATTATTATTATATTAAACAACATCGAATACAATGATAAAGGGATGAGGACTTGGAAAGTGTACAACGTTGGAACCGGAAAAGTTTTTGACTGGACGGACGTTGCTTTACTAGCTGGTATTCCAAAACTTGACAAGAAGCCAAATGATTGCACAAATACCTCTTCGTTTGTTCCTGTTAAAGCCCTAGTAACATCTAGACCCAAAGAAAGTTTGCAGTCTGCAGCTTGCAGTGCTTTCGTTGTTAGTCGCACTCAAACGTATCCTACTTCGAACAGTCAAAATAATGTGGATGAGAAAGATAATGACGATGATGACGAGCTTCAAAATGATGGTGCACGTGGTGATGATCATGGTAGCAGTTCTGACGACGATATTGATCAACGTTTACTCTATTGTCCAGAAGAAGGTTGTCTCAAGTCGTATTAGCGTTATTCCTAGCTTGAGAGGCATCTCGATGTCGGAAAACACAGTTACCGTCTTGAGCATCTAACACTTTATGACAGGTCCATGGTCATATACGCCTCAAAGCTCGAACAACGTGGCAGTAAGATCGTTAATATTGATTATCAAGACACATCGTCCTGTGTACACCAGGAAAATAACGCATCGTTTGTTCTCCCGATGGATTGGGCCCTAAAATCAACAGGGAAGAAAAAGTGTTTTACCGAAAACCAAAAACGGTACCTGATAGACGTATTTAAGAATGGCGATTTAACTGGGCAGAGAGCTGATTCACGCAGTCTCGAAGTCGATGAGAACAGTAACAAATCCCGATGGTTCCCGCACGTTTAAAAAGGACGATTTTCTTTCATCTCAGAAAATTTCCAACTTCGAATTCTTCTCCCGTTTAGCGAAAGCCAAAAATCTTGATACTTTTGAAACACCAGAAGAAACAGAAGTAAATGATTTGCCTGCGGATAAGCACATCCGCGAACTATCAATTGAAGTCATGGACGCCATTGCTCTAAAGCATCCCATTATGCGCATCATATATAACATTTGTGAAATGGCCTCACAAAACATGCTTAAAAATTCTCGGTTGCGATGCTTGATAAAATCTGCAATTCATTCGATCTCGACACGACCCACATTAAAAAGAAGGTTAAAGATCCTTATGTCAAACTCCATCAGGAAATTGTTAAGGGCTGTGGATGCTCCATCTAAATAGGAATGCATTACGACAACTTTTTCTTTTCTCTTTCATCAAATCGTCCATTATTACGGTCCATTCTAGGCTCAGTTTTCAGCCGTCGGGATTTTGTACGCGCCCGCGATACTACGAACGAAGCCCAGTCCATTCTGGCGATCGCTCATTACATACCCCAGTTAATAAAACTGTATTTTAATTAGACTAAGTATAGAAAACAGCACCATGATATCCAGATAGAAATGTCATGGCTGGAATTCAAGCTCTGAAGATTTAAGGCCCAAAAGAAGGTAAATAGAAAGGGAGAAGATTGCGTAACCAGTCTAGCAACCTCAAGTGCAGCTATACTTCGGGATCATTAATCATGATCAGGTAATCCTGATATCGTTTAACGCCCTGGGCCCAGTTGTTCAAAGGCCGATTAGTGCTGACCCAGGATTAAATTTTAATCCAGGCTTCTATATTTCTCTGTTCAAAAGCCGTTTTGGGATAATTTTCCCAATTTTTTTTAGAGCAATCAATCATCAAATTGTAGGCAGACAAATGGAATTAAACTGAATTTTCTTTTAAAGCTTTCAGATGTAAAATTAATTTCCAGACTAATCCTGGGTTATCTTAACCCCCTTTTGAACACCCCAGCCCTGAAGAAGTTCTTTTTTCCCATTCATTTTACAACTGAATTCGATAGCATTTCTTGTTAAAAAGCAGTAGATAAAAAATTAATTGAAACTAAACAAAACAACCAGCGTAGACTTGTCACGGATCGACAAATATGTCTATTAATTTCTTTAAAATAAATGGCTACTGAGCAATGAAACAACTTCTATCGTATTGCAAGTCCTTTTAAAACGTTTTTATAGCATTTCAGTCTTCATTATTACCACTGAAGCTCAAAAACTGCAAATGATAAACAAAGTCGGTCTATTCTTTTATGTCGCCGACTTCGCCGAAGAGCGAAATTTCTGTGAGTTTAAAGTCCTCGTATGCATAGCAGCACAAAAACCCCAGAAAAACAGCCCTACAAACGGTAAGTTCATCACTTCTACTTCTTATATGCCAAATATTAAACTTTTATTTGACTTAGCACATATAAAAATATTTTTTTGAAGCTACCCTACTTTTCACACGGCACTTAAGTAAATAGATAGAAAAATCCGTATTTTATTTCGAATTGAAACAGCGATTCTACTTTTTTGTGAAAACATAGGGGAGACATTGTTCTTTAAGTGTGTGTAATAAGTAAGTCTTTCATTGCTTTTGCAAGTACAAACGAGGCCTCCAAAAATGGGCTAAATTCGCCCCTTGATATATGCAAATTATGCGTGAATTGAATTTTATCCATTTTCTCGGAATTTTTCAACAAACTACATTTATCTTGGTTTGTTTTTGCTATAGGCCTACCCAATACTAGAATATGAGGCAATTCGATTTTTTGACTGTTGCCGGTGAATGTTTGATTTTTCGTGACAACCTCTCTTAAGTACTGATGAGTGCCTGGAAGAACATAATTTATTCAAAGATTTATCAGGAAAAATGCACCTGCGTCAGAATTCAGTTTGTGTTTCATAACTGAAATATGAATGCCCATTAACTGACACATGATTATAAATTAAAAATTAAATCGTAGCATTCAAAGCTAACGATCCAAATTTCAACCTCTTTTTAGGATTGTGAGTTTCAATCAGGGCTCTTTTGAACATCAAAAATATAGGTTCCAGCTGGCGTTGGTGTGAAAAGGGGGCATTGTGTTTGATTAGAGATTCCTTGTTATATAATAAGCCGGAAAAGGTATTTTCAGTTGCTTTGAACGAGTGATCAATTGTGAACTAACCTTCAGATGTGCTTTCTCCCTTAAAAAATCGTTAAGGAAAAGTAACGAAATGTTGGTGGTCAAACCATTTTTCACCAAGTTGATAATGACCGGGTTAACCACCATTTTAGGTTTGGTTTCTGTCTGCGGTAATGGCCTTGTTACTGCCATCGTTGTTAGATTCAAATCGTTACGAACAGTTCCAAACATTCTCCTTTTCAACCACGCTCTGGTTGACTTGGTCAATGTCATTGTCAGTGTGCCGCTTTACACGACCTACACCGTCTTAGAGGCTAGTTGGTTCCGAGGGAAGACTTTGGCAATCATGACAAGTTTCTTCGATCGAGTTTACATCGCTATTAACCTCAGCTCGCTGCTGGCAATGATAATAAATATTTTTCTAGCCATTTCCTATGACCTAAGGTACAATGCCTGGAAAAGCAACAAGAAAGCCTTGCTGTGCGTTTTTCTGATTTGGTTCATTGGCATTGTTTTCGTAATTATCGTCTCCATTCCCCTTCTCGACATAGATCTTGGAAACGCTCATGTCACTGAATACAGAGCGGTAATCTACGAGCAAGGAAAATATTTTGTGGCATCCTTCATGGCATTCTTCATCATATCGGTTGCAATTCTTGGCTTCTTGACGGCTCGCGCAATAAAGTCGCAATGGAAAAAGGTATTGAAATGAGCAATCCCTGATCAATTTTCTTCACATTAAGTATACTAGAGTGAAAAAAGGTAAAGAGTTTGATAAAGATATATTTATAAAACTAAAAGTACACAGAGCCTCGTCCTAGCTGAATTGTTATTATCTTCGCGGTAGTGAGACCACCAGCTGGTCTACATTAGCGGGGAGGGTTCGGCAGGTCGGAGATCCACCCTTAAGAACAGATTTTTTAAATACTTGTCAGGCACCAAAACTCGTGCAATGACAGGATTGCACCCTTCTACTCAATATGACGTATTTAAGATCTACTTGACTTGAAACATTTGTATGCCTATTTATGTTCAAGTTTTTGTTTGTCTAAATCAAAGTTTGGATTCCTTTCCTACCCCCTGCATGCTCTGAAGCTTTTTGTTTTGGTTTCATGACCACTCTGCCCTCCTACCCACAATCCCTCCGCGTCGAAAAAATAGACAGTATGAGGACAGGCCAAGGGGAGAAATGGGTTGAGAGTGTGCGTCACGAAAATCGTAATTTAGTTTTTTTTTCCCATTTTTGCAGCTAGCTGAGATGAACTTAAGCCCTCGTCAAGCCGAATTTCGTTTGAAACGCGACATTCGAGCTTGCAAAACCATTGCCATAACAATCGCTACCAACTTCTTCGCTCATGTTCCCGCCATCCTTTTCGCAGTGGTGGATTCAGAAGAAGGCTCAACGGCCGAGGTCTGGTTTGGATTCTTTGCAATCTACAGTCTCTATCTCAGTAGTGCAATGAACCCGATTATTTACTATTTACGAAACAGTCGACTGCAGTCCGCTCTCAGGCAGTTTCTGAAAGATCCCCTAGGATCTAGCGACTTTAGGGAGAACTCCGCAGTCAAAATCAACGCAAGACCTAGGCATAATGATGACGTCATAGTTAGAACAGAACACGAGAGAGTAGGGAACACTTATGCAATTGAACTCGATCTGCTTGAGGGCCAAACAAGACGAAACATTTCATATGATCAGGAAGGTGCAGAGATCGTTCTTTCAATCATAAGAATGTCGATAGAGGCTTGGACTCAAACGAATGGCAACGACACCGAACGCGGGGGCTGTAGAATGCCACGCCCAGAGGTCCCCTCAACGCTTACCGCATGCTGGGAAGAACAGGTAGAAAATGACGGGAAACAAGGAAACTTGGACAAGGAAAGAGGTACAAAAGATTCTAACAGGCGAAAGCGAGCTATCTTCTCCTGTGTGTCCTCACGTGAAACAAAAGTTCATCCACAAGATGAACGATTATGCACGATTATGGCATAATATAGCGTTTTTGCATCGTTTCTTACAATACACTTATTCTGAAGAACCTCTGTCGAACGGTCAACCTGTCTGAAGCGCTCACCCTACCATTCCCCGTGGGTGACCGCTTAATGCAGGTTCGACTGTATTACTACCCAGAGGATCATAGAAATTCACGTTGATTAGTTGAGAATCTTCACCCTACATGAGGAAAAACCATTCTGAAGCACTCATGAACAAAATTCTCCATTTTTTTCCTAAAGGAAACAGAATTAACTGAAATGCAATATTCTGGTAATTAATGATTAACCGAAGAGTTACGCTTCACAATTATTACTTTGACGATGATCTGCTTAATTTAGCATATCATTAGAGCAAAGACGTATAATTCATTGCAATACATTACATTCCCTTAAACTCAGCGAAAAATTATAGGATGATTTACTCAAAACTATTCACTGAACCTGTTTACCAAGAATAGTCTCCTAAGTACATGGAGATGGGTTGGAACTCAGAGAGAAACTGGAGAAAAGAGGGAGACCAGCTATTTGATAACCTGTATTTTATCGGTTAACACACCCTTGACCATGTCATGTGATTATTCTTTATATATATCACTGTATATGAATTAAGACACATAGTGAAATAGACGAGAAAGACAACAAATAAATATAATTATATTATACTCCAGTCAAGTTTTTTGTGTGTAAAGTAAAGTCTCCAGCGTTAGAAGAAAGATTACCGCATCACAAGCCTGTTCATCAAAACCCGAGCATCAACTTACGTTTTAGAGATGATGGGCGAAGAGAAAATTGCACCATGTTTTGCAAAGCGAACCGTTTCTTGCAGTTCGAAGGAATTGAGTAGAAAGCTTGAAATCATTAGACCTCGACTAAACAATGCTGTTCACTCTTTCGCAGTGAAACCTGCGAGTTTGTTTGTATCACAACTTTGACGGGTTCTCACATTACAATATTGTCAAAATCAAATTACTGCGACAAAGTTACATGTAAAAATGAACGTCGCTCACTCAACCATTTACATTTTTATTTTCGGAAAGGCCACTAGTTCAAATCCTAGGATAAAAACCACGCGTCTTCGAAATAGGAGCGAATCTTTTAAATGAATAGCAGATAAACCATGGGGTAGTTAACTGAGGCCTCGCGCTGGGAAAGCACGGCGTTGCGGCGCGTCCTCCTGGGTGGCGGATTGGAGGGTACTCCATAACGGAGTCGTGGACCAATGTAGTCTCGGGCAAGGAAAACCCTGACAGAAAACCCTGGTCCTCCTACTCCTGGAAAAAATTATCAGTTACAGAAACTACGGGCGTCAATATGAATCAAGACTAGGGGGGAGCGGGGATCGCCGACACCGGTACCACGACGACGATGGGTCAAAGCCTTCGGGAAGCTCATCGTCCGACGAGATCCTTAGCAAGCCCCAGAACAACCCTCGCCATTGGACATTGGAACGTGAGGACACCAGAGGGAAGAAGGAAAAGAGGCTGACCGAAAACAACACGGCGGCGAATGGTGGAAAAGGAGAGAAACGGCGCAGGCTGGAAAACATGGAGTGCTGTACACCATGCAGCTGCAGACCGAGCACAGTGGAAGAGAGACGTCCAAGCCTTATGTGCCCCCTGGCACAGAGAGGATTTAAGGTTAAGGTCAGGTAAGTTAACTGAGGAGTGAAGGACAGAAGATCACTTAATTTGTTCCCTGGCTATTTAACAATTATTCCACGAGCGCGTGTTGGATATGAGATGATAGATAGCCAACGAGGCGCGTAGCGCCGAGTTGGCTATAATTATCTCATATCCAAAAAACGCGAGTGGAATAATTGTTTTATTAAAAAAACGCCCCCAAGCTATTAGACAAATCTTCTCGACTTTATTTTGTGAGAAGAAACCGGATTTAACAATGTACAGAAATTAGATTATGGTATATTGGCTCATATACCATAATGGCTAAGCCAATAAAAAGTCTTGAATTGCATTATCCAATGATCCAGTTTTTAATAAATCATATTATTAAAAACTGGATCATTGGATAATGCAATTCAAGACTTTTTATTGGCTTAGCCATTAAGGTATATGAGCCAATATACCATAATCTACAAATATGGTAAGCGTACGTGTCAGCTTAAAATTAAAAGGGAGCTAAAAATTTAATAAAATTTAATAATTTAATTAAACGTTTTTAATAAAACAGTTATTCCACTCGCGCTTGTTGGATATGAGATGATTATAGCCAACTCGGCACTACGCGCCACGTTGGCTATCAATCATCTCATATCCAACGCGCGCTCGTGGAATAATTGTTAATCATATTGAAAACTTTCCGGGAAAAATGGTCAGGCTTGTGCGGATTTCACCAAAAAATCATCCGTACAGTAACTTTTGTTTCTCTAAACATCACGACTGAATTAAACATTCCAAACGAAAAGAAAAGAAATAATTTGGCGAATACGAAGGCTCGTAACTTGTTTGAGCAATGAAACGGCGCGAAGGTTTCTAAACGACGAATGCCAAATGATTTTACTGCAACGTAATTTAATTTTTTTGCCCGCATCGAAATTATGAGTCATAAACTGAAAATCGTATCAAACGAAAAAATTTCGAATTTTCCCAAGTATCAGCTTGAGGAAAAACTCAGATAAGACTTATTTTACCTCCCAGCCTTTTCCCTTCCTTCCGCGATTCCTTTGTAGTTTCTCCGCGTTTCTCAGTCTATTTTCTAGAGCTCTTTATCTTCCTTCTCACTTTGCTTTTCGTCAGAATTTCGCCTTTTTACTCAAGTTATTTCTTGTGTCGTTTTTTCCGCTTTCCTTTTCCCTGTGTTTCTGGCTATTTGGTCCAGTCCTTTCTCACCCTCTCACGCGCCGCTCACGATTTGCTCTACGCTTTAGCTTCTTTTCTCCATTTCCCGCCTCGGCTCACTTCAACCTAGTCTCAAAAAATTTGAATTAAGATAAACTCTACCAGTTGATATAACTTTTTCTATCAATATTGATACTTTGTAAGTTGATGGGAAAAACGAAAATTACTTAAAAATGATATTTCCATGTCGACTCAATCGGCCTGATATCCCGCTCAAAACCCTTGCTGACGCGGGCTCCACACCAGCCAGCCCACGTGAAGCCCTCGTGTTATGCCTAACTTAGAGCCCGCGGTACACTGCACCTGGACACCGAATTCGAGTATGCGCACTTCATGAGGCTGCTCCTTTGTTTACTAGCGCAAGTGCACCCAATTTCTTAGTCACAGACTGCCACACAAGCACGCATGCATATGACGTTCTCCTTCCTCCTCAGGGATACCCCTTCTGGATGATTAATGCAAAGAAATGTGCCTGCAATTCAACTGTTTGTGCATGCTAAAACTGGAATCTTGTACATGTGGACGGTCGTACGTTCATGTGTGAACCAAATTTTTTGGGCTGGATGAGTCACCAATTTTGAATTAATGACTAAGTCGAAAACAAATCCAGCCTGATATTAACTCAACCAGATGTCCACTTTTATGTAAAAAAGCAAATCCCCCATGAATGATAAGTCAAAAACCAACTCCCAAGCTTTCCCCATGCTAAGGTGCTGACAAGGAGAGCTTGTTTAGCGATCAAGAACCACTTTAGTTGGTGATCATCTCTTATTTTTGTGACCTTAATGTGTTATTCAGACTGATATACATGCAATATTAAGCAAGCGTGAGGTCAAGATGGCTGGATATTGGCCGAGGTCTTTTTTATGCACTTTTATGGACTGAGATGAAGTTGAGGTCCATAAAAATGCCAAAAAAGAACGAGGCTAATATCAAGCCATCTTGACTGAACAAGCTTGGTTAATAAAGGATTTATTATATTGCAAAAAGATTTCACGTTATTAAGAATTAAGATTCACTTCTTTACTTTGAGAGACAGGAAAAAAAGCCAATTGTGTTTGCAGCACAAACTCATGAGAGTTGTTTCTGTTTTCTTTGTTTTGACTATCTTCTGCCACTTTTTGCATTTCTATCTCCGAAATTGTCCAACAATTACAAACTTAGTTCTAATTATTTTTTTTCATGCGAGGGATCAATGTGGGCAATCCCATGTAGGGAAGATGGGCCCATCTTGCCCGCTTGGGTAGCCAATCAGATGGTAGTTGCTTTTAAGCGCAATCAAAGGGTTAATCTTCTTTAACAGCCACAGTGAAGAAGCAGAAAAACTATTTTTGCACATGAAAGCAAACAACCTGTAACTAACATGAATACCACAATAAATTGTCTGAGAAATTCAATTTAAGAAATGCCTTGAACTTGCTGTACAAATATAAAAAAATCTCTTTGCTTAGGAAGAAGGTTAGTCTTGAATGCAAGAGGGGATTTTAGTCCATATAGTCACTTGCAAACTGCTTCAAAAACATCCAACGTTCTCTTAATTTCCTTAACTTGTTCAGCCAAGTTTTGAACTGGTTTCAGGCTCACATTCAGTTCTTCACATCTTGCAATCAGAGTGTACATAGATTTAATGTTGACATCCACTGCCTCGCTCACATGATCGACACAATTGTTGTAAGCACTCAGGCAATCTGTGCTCACTTGAGACATGGCCTTCAAACTGTTGCCTAAAGTTCTAAGCATATGGTCCAAGTTCTCCGCTATGTCACTGGCTCTTATCTCTAATTCATTCAAGATGTTCGGATCAATTGGTGGGATTTCCGACAAGCATGATTGATGGACATCCTCCCAATCATCCAATGATGTGACTTCACTCTTTGTAATTTCTTCATAGGCATCGACCGCTGTCCCTGATCCTGATGCAACTTTGTCTTTTACTAATTTTACATCAGTTGCTTCTAATGTTACCCTAGATTCATCTGCTGATTGAATATTTGTACATTCCTTTTCTTTTATTCCCTGTTCCACTGATAATCCAGTTCCTGAAATTAAGATCGTACATGGAGTTTAACCCTTCAACTTTCAGAAATGATTAATGACTAACTTCTCCCTACAATGTCCATACATTATCTGGCCAATAGGTGATGAGAATACTCAAACTAATCAATTAGAAGTTGTTATCTCAATTTTACACTAAATTCTCAAAATAACTTTACAAGGAAATGTGTAGCAACTGGAGGGGAGAATCAACAATAAAATTTTGGAAGTTACAAGGTTAATCAAAGCATTGTACTTCATGTTGCATTTGCACTCCTCATCAGTGACAAATCTAAGCAGAGTCTGCCAGACTCGTATATCACTGCACATTCTATCAATATATCATTTGAGCTAGAGGGTGAAAAAAATTTGATGTATTCTGATCCAATGTTGGACCTTCTCTATCAATAACTGGTAGTTCAAGCCCATTAATATAATTATAATCACTGAATAGTGTATTGTGATTGTCTGAGTGATAATCATTAGCCTTGAAAACTGTCATCAGTCAAAGTGACTCAAAGTTGGAAAACCTGAGGTGAAAATTGCTTGCAATATGATTTTGGCTGGAGTTTTTTAGCCAAAACAATTGGTGTTCTACAAACAGATAATTTGTGAAAACACCTGGATTGCTAGGTTAGCCACATACTTTTTCTGTGACTTTCATATATTTTTTTATAAACTCACTTTAATTTATATAAATGTGTATTTCTATTATTTTTTTAAATAAATTTATATAGTAGTTTCTTTTCTATTTAGATCCTTAATGTAGGGCTAACTTTTGGGTTTTCTTTTTCTCAGTAACAGTGCATATTTGAATAGCGCTTGTTATTTTTTAAAATAAAGTATTATATGCATATATATGTAAATGAGAAACGTCGAAGTAAACGTTAAACAGTGAGGCGTAAATTACCAACAGCATTATCAACATCTTCTTAGCCACTGTCGTCACAAATTAGGGGGGAAATTTCCTCAGTGCTGTTTGGCTTAGGTAAAAAATATGGTTTTTTTAAGGAATGGAAATGGAGAGTTGCGTGAAGTTCTGAAGTCGAAGGTTTTCAGTGTAAGTTCTGAAATTCGGTAGAATCGAATGCCTGATGAACTCTTCTACATGCCAATACTACCATAGCGATAATATACACTATCTTTGCAATTTTAATTTCCTCTGAACGCTTAAAATGCTGAGTCAACTGGAAAACAATAAGTTCATCGAGTGAAGTGTGTCGTGATATCAGCTGAGTTAAAAGTTATCAATGAGATATAAAAATTGCCTACTGTTACCTTGAACAACGTTTTTCGTGCTCGCAGAACTATCTTGAATTGCAGTTTCTTCAGGGGTGCTTGCTGCAAGCTCTGTCACAGATGTTGGAGGTGAATCAGCCATGTATATATTGTGGAAAATTTCCGAAAAGTCACGTTAAACTGACCGAAAACTGAGCAAATTCGATGAGAGATCTTCGCTTGGGTTGTCAGTGTTATGAAATTCGGTAGAATCTAATGCCTGATGAGCCATTCTACATGCCAATACTACCATAAAATCAACATAAACTATCTTTGCAATTATTTTAATTTCCTCTGAGCGCTTAAAATGCTAAGTCAACTGGAAAAAATAAGCTAATCGAGTGAAGTATGTCGAGATATCAGGTGAGTTGAAAGTTACCAATGAGATTATACTTCCTATAAAATGCCTACTGTACCTCGAACAACGGTTTCGGTGCTTACAGAACTGTCTTGAACTGCAGTTTCTTCGGCGGTGCTTGCTGCAAGCTCTGGAGTTGAAGTTGGAGGTGAATCAGCCATATAAATTGTGGAAAATTGCTGAAAAGTCACATTACACTGACCGATTTGATTACTGATGAGAGATCTTCGATTACTTTAATCAGCGGTTTCTAAACTCAGTTCAAGGCACTCTCGTCCAGAGGCTAAGATGGAGTAGCCGTGGAATACTATGAAAATAAGCTACTCTCCTACCCATACGAGCCTTATGGTCGGACACAGACGACAAAAATACTTTTTATGTGTTGGCCTAACAGTCGTAGTCTTAGTTGTATTATATTATTTCTATTCCGGGTCGAGTGGAAGATTTGGAAATCTTAGTGTGCTTTCAGGGAATGCCGGAACAAATCTCCCAGCAGGAGTTTCTTTCCTTACAACGTACGACAATTCTGTGAAATTCGACCATGTGAGTATTACTTTTATTAAGAACTTTTATTTTTGAGTAACAAATGGATACAAGGATCCTGCATTTCACAGTTTAGGTATTAAAAGCTGTGTGCTTTTCGATCACACACTATTGTTTTTAGTGCTGTTTTGAACGACAAGGTACAATGATGTTTTCCTTTTGTTTTGAGTTAACTGTGGTGTTAAATTATGATAAGAATTCTCTAGTAACTGAATTGTAAACTAGCTGTTTCGGCTCACGAGAGAGAGAGTAAGGCTAGTAGGATTTTACTCACAAGTTTTTGTTATTTATTCGGTTCGTTTCATCGAACGTGAAATCTCAATTTGTTCGAATGGCGCTCAAACTCTGAACCACATGTAATCGTAACTCGGCAACAGCTACACTTTTTCTTGTTCTGATATTGTTCTTAATGACAGGAATGGCTCAAGAAGAACTGTCTACAGTCGTTTAGCCAAACTGAAGAAATAGGAAACATTGGAAAACTTGTGGATGCCTGGAAAAATGCCCCTCGTAGAGATTGCAGGTACTTCGTTTAAGCATTTTACTCTCAAGCTATTGACCACTTTCATAAATGGCTGCTGGATTAACATTCTTTTGTTTAAATTTAAATTTAAATTAGCCTTTCTGGCCTCGCTTGAGATAATGTGGTCTTTTGAATTTTGTACTGGAGAACGAGGCCAGAAAGGCTAATTTAAATTTAAACAAATGAATATTAATCCGGCAGCCATTTTTTACTCTGATTTTTGGTCTGTACTAAATGATGGAGCAGGGATGGCGCCGTGGTCAGAGTACTTGCCTCCCACCTCTGTGGCCTAGGTTCGATTCCTTTGTAATGTGCTTTTTTCCCCCAAATTATTAAAACTCTCTGATAAAGGACTCATGAGTTTGTCGTTTTTTCTTCTAAGCAGTAAACATGTACTCCAGTTTCTGGTGTACCTCAGTTCTCATTGTTTTAAAACACTGACAGTTACCTCTCACTCGTGCAACCCTACTCTTATAACAAAAAAGATTTCCTTTCCAGTTGCATTTAGAAAAAAAAAAAAAAGAGCCATACCCAGACTTTAAATTGATCACATAAATCTCTTCCTTTTCTACCACAATAGAATTGATTCCAAGATATTTTTTGTGTGCTGGCTGATTCATGTCCTTTTGTTATTTCATAGGGAATTATACAAGACATTTAGTGATATTTATCTGGTGCAGGATAGAAGTGCACCATTAGTAATACCTGATACTTTTGCTCCCAAGGTATGGTATTATCTCAAAGGTAATTTCTACCTCAGGTCACAAATTCCATTCCTTTGATAGAATTACACACTGTATCACTTTAATAATAAATTAAACTGATATATATGTATTATTAACCAAATGCGAGGTCAATATGGCTGGATATTGGCAGAGTTTGATTTTTTGCATTTTTATGGACTGAGACGAAGTAGATGTCCATAAAAATACAAAAAAAGAGCAAGGCTAATATCAAGTCATATTGACCGAACAAGTTTGGTTAATTAATAAAGGATTTATTATACATCGCAAAAAGATTTTGCTTTACTAAGAATTGAGAATGACTTGTTTATTTCGAAAGCTGGGAAAGAAAGCCAGCCGTGTTTGTAGCACAACAAACTCATTTTGACCATCCTCTGCCACTTTTTGCATTTCCATTGCCAAAATTGTCCAAGAATTAGAAACATAGTTCTTATAAATATTCTATTTTTTTTCATATGTGGGATCAATGTGGGCAATCCCGAGTGGGTAAAATGGGCCCATCTTGCCCACTTGGGTAGCCAATTAGAACACAGGATTTGCTTATCTTGCCCATGGGCACTGTGAGCGATGTAATAATTCTAAATATTGTAAATAATAAAAAAATAAGTTTTTGTTGTCCTGATTAATAGGAACAATATGGAGAAAACCATCCTGTTTTTGAAATTTCTGCACAATTATAATACTTTGTTTGAATATGTGTGTATGTAATATGTGTGGGTTGTGTGAGTGACTGTGATGAAGTAAATTTAGTGTACCCATCTTATAATTTGTATAATTATTTATCTAGATGCATACTGGCACTGAGTTTTGTTAACCGTGTGGTTATTTTGGGTGCCAGTAGCCCTGGCACATTTAGAATTGGGTAATGATTTGATTTAGCATCCAGGATGCTTTTTGACTTAAAACCCTGTCCCTTCCAAGATCTCAGTGGTAATTCACCTTTATGTTAATGTGTGCCATGCAATTATTCTTGTTAGAAATTAGAGTTTTGACTCCAGATCTGATGGTTTGGGTTTGAGCCCTGGCAGGGGACATCATGTTGTGCTCTTGAGCAAGACACTTTACTCACACGGTTTCTGTCCTCACACAGGTGTTTAAATAGGTACTGGCAAAGTTAATGCTGGGGGTAACCTCATGATGGACTAGCATTCCATCCAGGGGGGAGTAGAAATACTCCTAGTAACTTCATGCTACAGAGACTGGAGTTAAGTACCAGCCTGATGGGCCACTTGGCTGATGAACTGATTTTTTTACCTTGCTAGAAAAGGGGAGCTTATTGGAATAGGGGCACTAAATTGAGTCATTACGGTAGTATAACATTGATATTTACTGTTGTATTACATGTAATATGTTATGGGGTAAGTAAAGATTATTGTTATTGTTGGGTTTTTTTTGTAGGTTTTAAAGTGGCTTGGGGGAAAACAGGAATTGTTAAAGGAAGCAGCTTTGCAGGTATGAAGTGAAAAGATATATTTTCATCTACGTGTAATATTTAAGAGTGAAATTATTGGAAGATCTGTGATTTCAAATGAATACCAACGTACATTTTAAATTGGTGACTGCATCATAGGCAATCAGTGAATGACTCTTACTAGCAACTTGACCAGTATCACCATCTTATTGAGTAGCTTACATCTCAGGGCTCGACACTTACTTTTCAACTTACTAGCCAAGTGGCTAGACTGTGACATCTTAGATGTTATGACAATTTCAGTTTGTTTACTATCCAAACTGGCTAGTGGAAATCAATTATCACCAGCCAATACTGAATTTCAACTAGTCTGTGGCTAATGGGCTACTGTTAGTGTCGAGCCCTGCAACTGTGATCCCTTTACAACCCAGCATCAGACATCAGTATGCATACTGTTCTCTGTACATTTCTAGATCGGGTGCTCAAAGGGAGAAATTGTGTCACAATCAAGGGCTTCTTTCGTTGGTGATCATTTCTGTCATGTTGATGACCTTTATGTGTGATTCAGGGGTGATATTGCAAGGAGAAATTAGACGCTAGTCATTCCTTAGGGTCGCAGGGTCAATAATTGTGTGAGGTTACCAAAAGTTCAAACAAAGATCTCTGAATCTGAAGGTCAGGTGACCACACATTTAAATTTCTCTTGTCATTGTAAAAGACCTGCAGTACCCCTGGTAAGTCCGTGTTACTCTTGTAATAAGGGACACAAAAACTTGTATTTTGCTGAGCCTGACATTTTTTGCTTTTGATGAGAGCTTGTTCAGTCTATTGTGTTTTTCTGTCCAAATCAACTTATGAAACAACTAGCTATAGATGTCATGAAAAACCCAGCTCAGCCAAATGTGATATTATGTAATTTGTGATAATGCTTATTAGCATAAATTAAATTTTGCCACCGCTTATCAGAGGACTGGAGACGGGTGTGAAGTGCGTGGAGAGTTATGAGACCCTAAATTATGAGGTCACTAGTAGGGCAAGGCATTCTGCTGTCAGTCTTTGCCATGTTAAGTTGTGAAATTTCGTTTTCATTCAAAGGTATTTTTAACCTCATTTTATCTTTTTTTCCTGAAATATTGCATGTTCACATTAGGTTTTACTTAGAGGTTTACTTGCGTACTCCCTTAAGTAACTGTGTTGAACATGTCATTCATAGGGTAACCCAAAAACCCCAAGAGTGGCACCACCTGCTGGGTTTTAGGGGTTTTCGTGTCCAGCTTTGGTACATTTATTTTCCTTCAATCCTAATAGACGGTTGCAAACCTATCAACTTGGTTTTAAATAAACGTTATGGTGCCTTGGCTGGCCAAAGCTCCCAGATATGAACACTTTGTGCACCTAGTTGAGTAATGGAGGCAAAATTTTCAACATTTGTGTAGTGAGACTATTTTGCTATTTATACTCTTGCCATCAGATCTTGAATTTGTTTACTAGTGGCTAATTACTTACTTAAACCTTACATAAGTGTACTCAAAATATTTGGCTATTTGTTTTTCAGCCCATTACATCAGTAGAAAACTTATATTCTCAAGAATCCACTGTGTTTAATCCTCTTCGTGCGAAACGGCCAGGTGCAGGAGGAGGAGCTACCGAGGAAACCAAGAAATTGTAAGTAAATTTAAGGGTGTCGACATGGTGACTTATTTTCCTTTACTTACTTCTTCATTATTCTTGATGTTCAAGGTAAAGTGTTTTACATGTTTGCCAGTGCAGCCCAGAAATTTCTTTTGATAAATGAAATGTTACCCTCCTGATATGAAAGATATTGAGCTGATAAAGGCAATTCATTACGTTTTAGTATCTTTTCAGTCTTGCAGAGTTGATTCAGTCCAGTGCTAAAGAATGTGACTTCTGCAATTATAAAATGTGAGCACTTTTGTAACTTTTAGAAATTAAACAAAATTACATGTTTTTTGGAGAGAATATTTTTGCAGATTTATTCACTAGCTTTGTGGTCTTTAATTACAATCATTATGAAAAATTTTCTGATAATAGTGAAAAATACTTTGTATTATAGGTTGTTCGTCTCATTTCAGATTATTCGGGAGTAGATTTTTATTTTTACCTATTATTCCCCTGGTCTCAGAGATAAGATTCAAGCTAAGAAATGGTCCTCACAGATAGACTGAAATGTTAGCAATTGAGGGGATTTAATCCTGTGCCTCCAGGTGGACACTGCTAATATCTGGGAGGCATGGTTTTCAAACTTTGTCAAACCCTAAATGTTTTCAGGCTTCTTCTCTGCAATTTCTAGAATTGCAGTCCACCTAGTGGGGATCATTTCTTTGCTTTATTATCATCCCCAGGTAAAAAGAAGATATTTCATCACGTTAGAGATTTAAAA
This sequence comes from Stylophora pistillata, assembly GCF_964205215.1. Taxonomy (NCBI): domain Eukaryota; kingdom Metazoa; phylum Cnidaria; class Anthozoa; order Scleractinia; family Pocilloporidae; genus Stylophora; species Stylophora pistillata. The sequence goes on from NC_142523.1 coordinate 14,653,437, forward strand.
AGATGTTATCATGTGAGTAGTAACTCCGGATCCAATTATATGGCTTAAAGTTTCTTTCTCTGAATTTTTTTTTCCAGTAACACTGCAAAGGATCCTTTTGAAAGTGTTGAGTCCAAATATTCACTCTCAGGTACATGAATGATATATTTATTATAAAGGGAAACAAAATGATAAGTTTCTTAAAATTATATCGTAAAATAGGTTGTGGTTATTCAACATGGAAGATAAAACGATGTTTCGACTTCATACTGCTAGTCTTCAGGAGATGAGTTCGACTAAGTACGCGTCACCCGTATGTTGTTGTGCTCCGCTGTGATTGGATGGAGTTTCACGGCCGTGGTCGGTGCATCTTTTGGATCAGGTTCCCTCTGTGGTCCGCTGCTTCACAGCTCTCTTGCTGTCTCCTTCAAAATAAGAAGACTAGCAGTATGCAGTCGAAACGTCGCGATTCACATCCCAAGGGACCACATCGCGAGACAAACGATTACTTTTCTCTTTTAAATGTTTAAAAATTAATACTATACATTTACATTACACCCAGAAATTCTACTTGTGGTTATCATATAGCGGTTAAGTATGGTTGTAGACCACCATAGATTAAAGAGGTTTATTTATTTTGGGTAAACGATCGACTGGCGTGGAGGAACACGTGAGTTGCAGCCGCGCATGACAACAGTCAATTTGCGCGTGTGTTTCTTGCCTTTTGGGCACAGGAAAGGTGATAATGAAACACAGTGGTCAAACGTCGAGCATGCGCAAGTGGATCAATTTTGGCCGCCCGCGAGCCATTTTGCCGCGCAAAATTTTACAGGAAAACTCAAGAAGCAAGCGCTCTCATGAATAAGAAATTGAGAGTGTAGTGGGGTGCTGGAAAATTAAAGACATTTCGAACACAAAGATTAATTGCAGTGTAATTGTAGGTAAACTGTTCATTTACCAATTTTGTTTTGAGCTTTGTCAAGAAAGGTTTTTACGTTTTTAAATGCCGTGACCTACATGTCTTGTTTTGCATCTGATTGGTGCAAAGGATGGCGCGGAAAGTTCAAACCAATCACAGAGCGGAGCGAAGTGGAACCAAAGCAATCCCATTTACTTTCTGCTCTGAAGTCGGCTCGGCTCTTTAAATTATGTACTTTCTTCGCCTTTTACAGTGTCCAACACATTTAAAGTAGAGAAGTTTCACAGTCTTATCATTTGGAGACGGCATGATCCACTTAAAGTAAATGAAGAAGAAGTAAGTTGGAAGAAATGAAACTTTCCTTTTCCCTTTTATTTTTTCGTGTTTTAGATTGCCTTTTACAACTCCGGCTGCATTTCCAATTCACGATCTTTTGCGATCCTGTACCACAGAACGTCTTTTTACGCCTTTTCCCCTAGATTTGATTTGATAATTTGTATCTTCTCCTTACATTATCAGCTTACTACCCAGAAAATACGTGAATAGTAAAGAAACAAATTTATCTATAGGTGATTTAATTATATCAGCAAAGTTGAAATGGTAAATTGGCCACCGTTACGATTATAAAAGCTGACGTTTCGAGCGTTAGCCCTTCGTCGGAGCGAATAGAGGAATTGTGGGTTGTGTGTGCTTTTAAAGGCAGAAAAAGGAGCTACGTGATTGGTGGGAACATGGCAACGAGAAAAACACGAATAAACTAGTGGAATGAAAAGCGTTCGTTGATACCTGTGGGATTTAGACTGCCGGTTTGAAAGTTGAGCTTTTGTTCAAGAGTTTTACGGCTTTCCGTGCTACCTAAGTGTAAGGAAAGACCGCAGATTGCCATATGTTGCTTATCTATAGGTGGTTTGTAACCAATCTCTAGAGACACAGGTAACAATAGTGAAAAGAACAGATGCTGTGGACGAACAAATGGAGCTAATAAGACATCTATTGTTTACGTCCACCAACATGGCGGCAATGACGTAACGTGCAAACCACCTATTAGAGGGATTTGTCATGATAGAGCCTCCCGGTGAGCTCAATTGGTCAGAGCGCCGGACTGTTGTGCGGGAGGTCGAGGGTTCGAGCCCCGGCCGGACCAACATTCAAGGTCTTAAAATAACTGAGGAGAATGTGCTACCTCTCTATGGTATTAAGAAATGGATAGACATTCTAGTCTTCTCGGATAAGGACGTATAAACCGTAGGTCCCGCCTCCTGTATCTATTAATTTGATTAGGCAGGGGACGTTAAAGAGCCCACTCACGAGATTACTGTGATGTGGTCTGACCTGTTTACTGGGAATAACAAATAAGTTTCCTTCGATTAAATGAAAACTTCAAATGCAGTCCGGCCAAAGTCTCCCGAAAAGTGTTGTGATGCGCATTTGATCATATCCAGATGTTAATTTGCGCAATATAACTACTAAATTTTTATTCTATTATTACTTATTCTCCCGGCTAAATTACAAGGACTTAGCTGGCAGCCAAGAAGGGAAAAATTCATATTAGATCATGCGTGTTTTTTTTTTTTCGCCGCTTGGGAGCTAAGAGACCTGTGTCTTTCTAAAAATCATCGACGCTATCAAAGCTTGACTGACTAATATCATAATTGTCTTTATAACTTGGCCGCTAAAAAAAACCCCAGTGACTCTAAATTCCTTTAAGAAATTCTCGCGAGACGCAAATGACACGGCGTCTAATTACTTAAATTCTGATGAGTGAATTTTTTTATTCAGTAAGGCACAGATATATAATTACATACTCCTAAAAGAGAAGTTTGATGAAAAAGAAAAGAGAAGAAAATAGAATTAAATAAGATTCTCCCGAACGATTTTAATGGGAATCACTCGTATCGGCGAAATTCATTAACAGGTGTTTTGTACTAATGGGTTGTAGCATATTCCTCCAGTCAGGACAGGTCTGTGCAAAGTCAAAATTATATTTCTCGGCTGATTGAAATAACTTGTGGTCGAAAGAAACTTGTCCCATTAACACCAGCAAGACATTTACAGGGCTGGACACTTACTGTAGCCCACTAGCCACAGACTAGTAGAAATTCAGTTTTGGCTTGTGGTTTTCGATTTCCGCTGGCTAGTTTGGCTAGTAAATAAACTGAAATAGTCATAGCATCTAAGATGTCACTAGCCACTTGGCTAGTAAGTTGAAAAGTTAATGTCGAACCCGGATTTGAGTAAAAGTTAAGACAGTTAAGTAAAACCGGGTTTAACTGAATGAAAATCAGAAACAGATCTGAAAATCTGAATTTTCTAGAGGATTCGAGTGGTCACCAACTTGCATTTTCAATGTGTTAAATTCAAATTCGACAATCCACGGTTTAAGCAGCTTCTATACAGAAAAAAAAATGACTATCTTTAAGAGAATAGCTTTTAAACACGTTTGAGCTTTAATGTGAATAAGATTTAAAACAGATTTGCAAGCAAAGGATTTTGATGCAAATTTCCCGTGCATTGAGTGCTTTTCATTTCATCACTTCCTTCTGCTCAACGCCGCTCTCAAAGCTTTTCGATATTTCGGCAGTCGCCAAGCGAACAAAAACGGGTCCAGGAAAAACTTCAAATAAAGAGTATTGTCCGCGATAACGCGAACCACAAAAAGGGTTTGGCTGTTTTTCGTGTCCTCATCAGCGTACAAATATATATACCACAATATTGCGGTTGGCTGCGAGCATAGCAATAGTACCACAATGAGAAGGAAATTTAGTCGCACAAAGTTCCTCTCGATCATTGGTTTTGATTTTCGTCTCTGTTTTCGAGGGTGAAGTTCTAGTGTTGTGGACATGCTTACTGAGTTTGTGGTGTGTAGGGTAGCGGATCTTGCCGTCATTTGTTTGCGGAATGCTCTTTGAAGTAAAGCGTAAGTTAAGATGGTAAATAACAGTGACAATGTGGAGTGGATGTATAAGTCGATTTTTTCAACCAACTCTTTAGGGACTCCAACGGTTTGAGACATCTCAAAGAGGGTGGAATAAACCCAGATACATGCCACGCAAAGTAACGTCTTTCGAACGCTGATGAAAGGCTTGTACTTGAGCGGAAACGCAATGGCTACATACTGCGCGAAAGTGAACGCCATAACTATCAAAAACGACGAATTAGTGGTAATAGCAGCAATGATACCAGCAATGTTAAATATCTTTTCACAGCGTTCCACCCCGGAATGTTGATGGTGGTGCATGAAGTAACAGCTTGTTACCATAGGCTCTGGAACAAGACCTGTTGCCAGATCCGTGATGGCGAGACCCACGAGAAAGCACGCGGTCGGCGTGCGGAACGTTTTGAACGGATCTTTGTAAATTGCTATTAAAAGTAATACGTTTGCGAGGACCGTTAACGGACATATCACTGCTAAAAACGAACCAGACACTAAGAAAACTGCACCCAGGTTTGGTTGATCAACATCAGTGATATTAAACGTTGAATTCATGATTTTGTTCGTGTTTATTAGATCGTCTTCAACCTCGTCTTGGTATTTCTGGTCACCTTCGTCTTAGGACTTTTGCTTTAGGCCACACTTTGTTTCTTCAGTCAGTCTTTACAGGTCTAGACGATTTCGTTTCAGTCATTTGATTTTTGATTCATCTGGCGGTTCGACGTGTAGTCTTGTTCATGACGCGTCTTTCCCCCTCTGCATGCAGTAGTCGTCAAAACATGTTGCTAACAAAGGTAACCAATGTTCCTTTAGATCAAATCCGTCGACCTTAGCGCTGGATTATAATTGAACAATGCGTATTTTAGCCTTAAGATGTGTGCCTTTTTGAGAAAAAGAAAGTGAATTAAATGCTCTTAGAAACTGTATCCCAGTGCGATGAAATATAAATTTGACAAACCGTTTCCTAGATACTTTAATCAACCTCTGAAGCGTTCCATCGTTTTTTTGTTTCACATTTCAACTCTGGTCACGGTGTACTTGTCAATCTTGCGAAAACATTTGATGACCCGTCAATTTTCTGTCTTCGATACCTCTCGCTCTCGATAGTTTGCTCACGTTGAGGGTTTTTTTTTTTCTTTTCTTTTCTTTTCTTTTTTTTTTGGATTGTTTTCGTCGGTGTTAACTCGAAAAATTCTGTGGTTTTAAAGGGGTGCACCTGTTATATGTTTACATTACACACAAAGCAAGGTTCTTCTGTTTGACTTGTGCTGTTTTAAAAGTGATTTTCAAATGTTCAACCCAACTATGGACAAAATAAGTAGTTTTTGGGCTTGTGTCACTTTTGAAGTCTTTGTATTTCATTTCGATCTCAGTTTCGTGGTAGCGCAGATTAACATCTTTAACCCCGGTTCGTTCCCGCCGAGTTTAATTGATACTCTGTTCACAAAGTGTTTCCCTCCTCGTGCAGTATGATTGACCGGAAGAAAATTTCATTATGTTGAGCTGTTAAAAAATTTCTATTTCAAGTGATCCGACTAATTCGCATTCAGTTATGCGTTGGGAATTGATAAACCGAAGATAACCATAAGAGAGAGTTTTATTTTGTAAAAATAATAGAAAGACTTTTTTTAATTTAATTTTTCTCTATCGACCGAATTGCTTAAAGTTTTGTCCTCAATTTTTGTGGTTTTCAAAATTAACTTTGAAACCATTCTCGCAAACGTCTAACGCGTTAGAGTAATATCTTTAGATTTTGACTTTGATGCACAGATAAACTTTTTTTTCCCTAAATTAGCAAAACAGGAATTTTTTTCCCGGGCCTATTACTGTTTTAAAAAATAATAATAAGTGGGGTTCAGTGGGCGTTCTACAAAATTGATGTGGGGATTAATTATGAGGTGAAAATTGTTTGAAATAAAGCGTTTGTGTCGCACGATTGTGTAAATGTTGCACACCTAATGGGAGAGAACGTCTTTGTTCATGTTTCAAAAGTCGCACAGATACTCTCGCTTTTTTTCGAATGAATTTCAACAATGATCACACCTAGCAACTTGTGTTGCTTCGATAAAATGTCCGACTGTTGGTTTCTTTGTATTTCGTCCTTACGTAGAGTACGGCCGTTTGATCACAAGATTCGTTTCCGTCAAAACCATAATTTTTTGGTGTGTCCGATTAGAATCAAAATGCAATAAGTTTTGTTTGTTTATACTTGCGGAGAGAACTTTTTATTATTTTACTGTCAGAAGATGACTTTGAGAACACGATATTAAATGTTCAGAAATTAATCTTCGACGAAATTATTTGAGACAGTAAAGGTTGATGTCAAACTGTTCAAATAAGATATACTGCAGTGTTTGTTTATTAAAAATTGAAACAGAAGTAAAACTTTTGGCAAGTATTTCGGACAATTAATCCGTATAGCATCTGAGTAATCGCGCTTAAAAGAAATTGTTAGGAATAAAGATTTCGATTTCCCATAGCATATTGAATTGTTTTCTTCTAAATTTCAGTGGTATTATCCAGACCAGCTTTTAATCTGCAATACAAATACGAAGCTCAATTTCTTCAGAAAGACTGTGGAATACTGTTTTTTTTTCCTCAATATTGGTAAAAAATAATAAACATGTTATTTCCGCCTGGAAATAATATGACTTACAAAATTCATTCTGTTTTTCGACTCGCTATTTTTTAAAGAAAAACATTACTCAGGAGTACTCTCGAAATGCTGATTTTCCTACATCTCAATAAATCAGAAGTGTTATTTATATCTCCGCTGATGATTGATTTTTTTTTCTCTTACAGCTTCTTGATAGTATGGAAACTGCGCAGAAGTGGTGAGCATATTAATTCCATTTTCATTTCGACAGTTTTTTTTTTTCGTTCTCCAATGCGAATATTGTTTCGGAATCCTAAAACCCTTTTCAGCTTAAAACCAGTTTTGTATTTTCCAAACTGTTCTCCATACATTGTCTAAAGTGCTGACGAGGATAATTTATTCAACGATTTAGAGTTTCTCTGCTGGGTGATCGTTTCCAATATTCTCATAACCTTAAAGTTTGATTCAACAGTGATACGGTAAGGAGAAAAGAGATATCAATCTTTCCTAGGGTGAATATTGGCACCAGTTTCATGAGTGGCGTTATAATTTTGGACCTAAACCCTTACCACGAACTAGTGCTATTTGGAGTGTTTTCTTTTTTCTATCCAACCTTAGATGTTACGTTTAGCTAGCCTGCAAGTTAGCTCTGTTCTGTCGCACTCTGTTATAATCGTCTCACTTTGTAACACCAGTCACACTCTGTATTCAAACTGTCGCACTTTGTAACACCTGTCTCATTTTGCAATAACTCTCATCGCACTTTGAGATAAAAAAGTTGTCACACTTTATAATAGACTTGGTATAGGAGTGGAATGGAAAGTACACCCGATGATAGCTGTCATTCTTGTCGATAATATTGATGGTGACAATACTGAGGATGAAAGCGATGTTTGCAGTAATGAGCACTACTTAAACAGTGGTAAAAAAATAACTCCTAAAAACTAAAAAAAAAAACAACTAAAACAACAACAACAACAACACCAGCTGCGATGTTCCGGCCTCAAGATTCTCCTCGGAAGTGCATTTATCAACTCCATCCAACCTCGTTTCCAGGGTCTCTCATCTTCCCGCCCCCTGGAGCGAGAGAAGAGAGACAATATCAAGACGATGAAGAACTCCAATTCCAGCTTCCTGCGAGGACTACAAACGTTTCCCCCAAGAAAACCGCACTTTTACGTAGAACTCGACTACATAAACTGCCATTATTAAGGACTCACTCTATCATGAAAACTATCTTGCGGTCTCGAGATCGTCCGCAAAGATAGAGTTGATTGCTACACTTTCTCAGGAAGATCCTGTAGCCGGAACCCCGCAGCTGTTGTCTTCGGTGCAACAGATAGTTTTCCCCCCTAACATCATTCAGGATTACAGAATTCAGAAAACTTGTATGCGTTGAATTTCTTTCAGGTTTCTCCGAGCCCACCAAAACGACGAGGAATACACAATCCCTCACATTTACTGGGATATTTTGCCGAGAGCAAGCGCCAGTCAAGTCCATCCTCACTTCCATGTGACTTTGGCACGTGACCATTACTACGGTGAGGATTATGACCACTTACTTCCTCCTCCCCTCCCCCCTCCCCTCCTACCCCCCCTCTCCTCCTCCCCTCCTACCCCCCTCTCCTCCTCCCCTCTCATAGGTAATGAGAATACACATTAATCAGGTGGAAATGTCATCTGCTGTTTTAAATTCTCTGTACCACTTAACAAGCAAATGACTAGGAACCAGAAGGGAGAATTGCTCATTGGATCATTTGTGAATGTTCTTTAGCCAGGTGGGCCCATTTCCACATGGCCGCCATGAAATACGCTGCGGATCATAATGGAGAAAACTATTTCTCAGCTTTGAATAGAGTAAGTAGGAATCTTTGTTGGGAATATTGATAATTTATTTTCAGTATATACCATACTAGTTGATGATGCTGTCTGCGTGCGGTGATTGGTTAGTTCGGAAGTGGATAGCAAGTACTTTTCACCTCCGAGCAGCCGACGAGACAGAATCGCGCGTCTAGAGTTTGATATCTGACCATGTTTCGGTATATTGAAAAAATAAACTAATTTCGGGGGTAACTGTGTGATATAAACTTGAAATTTATCAATCTCAGTGTCAGTGAAAGTGATGGATAATTAACTAGGTGCGTCGTGGCTCGGTAAATATCCACCACTATTCACCTCCACTTCGGTGAATAATTTTGAAATGTTATATTCGAACATTCCTTTAACCCTTTACACCCTAACAGCTGCATTTTTTTTCTCCGCATTGTTCTCTCTACATTTCCAGAGAGAGTATCAAGAAGAATATGTGTTACAATCGAGAGCTTCTTCATTAGCGATTACTGTATACCTTTATCTTTGCGACTCTGGTGTTTGATTCAGGGGTGATATTGTTAAGAGAATTGAATGCTGGTCACTCTCTAGGGGCAAGGGTTTAACAGGGTAGCTTCGCCTTTAACAATGAAGAATGCGCGAAGGGAAACTCCTCCACATGTTCAAGCTTTTCATGGCATAATCTGATTGTCTACGGGGGAATTTGATATGTTACCTGGACCACCCCCTCCCCTTCCCCCTCCCCTTTCTCTTCCCCTTTCTTCTCCCCTTCCCCCTCTTTTTCTCCCCCCTTCCCTTCCTCCTCTTTTTCTCCCCCCTCCCCTTCCTCCTCTTTTTCTCCCCCCTCCCCTTCCCCCTCTTTTTCTCCCCCCTCCCCTTCCCCCTCTATCCACAATCCTTTCTATCAGTAGCGCTTCATTAACACTCCTGCTGGGTGGAGAGACGCAATGTAAAGACAATGTAGTGTTTTATTAAAGAACGCAAAAGAGAGTCCAGTAGGCTTAGTGTTATTTACGTTATCACGTCTACTAGAGCACTAAATGTTTCTGGAAAAATTTTTAAATAAACGATACTACATTTTTAAGGAGATTTTTTTTCCCGTGGTCTTGCAGATCCACAGCGCGTTGGGTCTTTCAGTGCAGCACGGCAACGCCAGTGTTCTAGCATACGTGGTAAGTTTTTTCTTTGTTGTCTTTAACCTTGCTTGTCTCTTGAAGCATTACTTAGCAGGGACACTTCGTTACCTTAGTCGCCCAGACACTTTTTTGTTAGGGTCCTTTTTAGCGCACCCAGCCATTCCTCTCTTCTGTTAAGCTGATATTAAGCTTGGGAACCTGGCCAAATCTCCAGTCCTCCGTATTATTTTAGAGGTAACCCTTTCATTGTTGTTTCCTTCGAAGCTCAGCTCTTCCACAAATACGCGGTACCTTAATGCTGCATTCTTTCCGTCCTTCGGAAAGAGAGGAACAGAACTGCTCAGAAAATATAAACGGAGCACTTACTTGAAAGCCGTGACTGAGAAATTTCTTAAAGAAGCTAAAGAATGTCGCGATGGTGTTGGCACTATTAAAGTTACAATGGAACTCTCTTTTGTGACACCTTGATTTAGGGACACAAAGTCAGGTCCCAACAGGAAAAACACCCTCTATAATTAAATGGACACCGTCATTTAGGGGACGCTTTTGCGAGTCTCGAGGAAGAACCCCGATCGGATATTCATTATGTCCTTTATAGTCAACCTTACATTCACAGATTTGCCTTTTTTTTTCTTTCTCAGACTCCTGCCGCGTCCTACGAAATTTACTTGTTCAGCAAGACGCCTTGTAAAGATCTCTTCCAACTTCTCTACTACTCTATTGCCGGTAAGTTAGTGTTTTCTTTAGCGCAGGAATGTCTCATAATCTTGTAATGACGAGAACGAAGGACAAAGGAATGTTATTTTTTAATTTTTTGTTTTTCTTATTTGCAGCTCTAAGGGATGACATGGAATTGTACGCCATGAGTGCAGGAATGGTATTCCCAAAATTGGTAAGAGTCAGAAACACACAACAAAGTTAGAACTCGTGGCCGAACGGACGGTCAGACAGACAGAGATAGACAAACTCACGGACAGATAGACAGACTGACCGAATGACAGACAGTCATAGGGAGAAACAGACAGCCAGGTGGAGAGACACAGAGAGAGAGCGACAGATAATCAGATGAAAGGATATTTTGGCTTTATCAACTGAATTGATAATGTAAATTAGCCACCGTCAAGAGTTTCAAAGTTGACGTTTCGAGCGTTAGCCGTTCGTCAGAGCGAAAACGCTCGAAACGTCAGCTTTGAAACTCTGTATGGTGGCTAATTTACGTCATCGACCCAGTTGATAAAACCAAACTTACCTTGTTACCCCACCGACCCAGCACCAGTTTCTTGAGGAACTTACCCCCCCCCCCCCCCATTTATTCAGATAGACAGACAGAGAGCGAGAGATGGAAACACACGGACGGAAAAGGAGACCGACAAAAGAAAGAAGGACCTACGGATGATGAAAAAAAAGACACATCTCCTATATTCTTTTTTTTTTTTTTTTTTTTTTTCATTATTTTTTTCCACTTCTTTTTCAGGGGCCTTTAGCTGACGAAAGTGATTTACCCACAATCATAAGACTCGTGTACCGTGGGCCTGCGGAAGCGTAAGTGCAACAGTTGATATCCGTTGTTATCTTTTAGCTTGTTCCTTTGTCAATGATAACATCCTAATTTAGCAACAATTTGGAGTTTTAAGGGACGTATATGCTTCAGAGACCAAGAGACCAAGAGACCAAGAGACCAGTAATATTTTTTAATGCCATTTTAGAGAATATAGAAATATTTTAGAGCCCAAGCTTCCAAAAAATTGTCCTCAAAAAATGTGCGTAAAATTCTCCAGACAACGGACAGCGCCATTTTGAACCATGCTGAGCATCCCAGTCACTCTTCTCTGATCCATTACGTTCTATTTTTTCATTTCCTAACGATCTCCTTTAAAAATTAGCGGAAGTGGTCCCTTGTGCACAGTACATCTTAAAGTCTTGAAGGCCGAAAGGCCCATAACTGCCGGTGGGAGATTGGGGATGGTTGACTAACTTTTTGTTTATAATTTCGAAGGAGACGAGCGGATATCGATTCCCTCATGTTATTCGGGGTAAGTTGATGGGTTTTTTTTTTTTTTTTTAGCTTAATTTGTCTTTCTCTCTCCATTTTGCAGGCTTCCTTAACATTCTGTTCTTTTCCTTTCCAGACTGTAAACGTCAATGTCGATCCTTACGTGGTGATTAGAAGCATCAAACAATCTATAGCCAAGCGAAGTGCATAACCCGAGTAGAAAAGTTCTGCGATAGCAGATCACGGAAGCCATGATTTGACACCCTTCTGTTCCGTAATTTACGAAAATTACCTAGCTATGAAATATGGGTACTAAATCTAATTTTCCCGGATGCAAGTCAAGGATATTTTGCTTGTTTTGTCACAAGGAGTTTTTTAGGGGTTCTCTTGGGCGGGAGGGGTGGGACATTATGGCGGGGCTTACTTGAGGGAGGGGGGGTAGGGGGGGCCCACATATGGGTATTGATGGGCGGGATCAAAAAAGAGATGTTCATCAAGCTTGTTACGAAGTTGCTTTTCTTTACCGCGAGAAATAACCTCACAGCAGAGCAAAATAAGATGGTAGTTCAATTTCTTATGGGTTAGACTTAACCATTTTTACTAGTCAGTGAAAACAATCAACTGATTTATAACATAGTATTTAATTTCATTTTTGAATTTATTGCACGTCATAGATTTAAGAGTTTATTATTCGAGGAAAATTATTATTTTGCCATGATTAGCATGAATAAGTTGTAAATGTGTTTGAGCGTTGCATGCAAGTTGACATATTTGTGAACTCTAATTATCGTCGATAACTTTTGAAAAAAGTGAATCGACATGACAACATTGCTGACTCTAGATCACACGTATAAATTGTTATCGAGAGATTCAATCATCAGTCAATGGAGCACTTTCATAAATGGCTGCCAGATTAATATTCTTTTGTTTAAATTTAAATTAGCCTTTCTGGCCTCGTTCTCCAGTACAAAATTCAAAAGAATACATTATCTCAAGCGAGGCCAGAAAGGCTAATTTAAATTTAAACAAAAGAATATTAATCTGGCAGCCATTTATGAGAGTGGTCAATAGAGCAATGGATAAATCGGTCTATCAGTTGCTCAATTAATTTAGTGGCTTCACTCTCGGATGCGTTTCTTATCTTTACGCTTTTTTTGTATTTTTAATTTTTAAGTTTGCAATTCACCATTTACCCAGACGACGGGTCAACGCTCGAAGCTACAACTTTAAACACTCTTAACAGTGCAAAGGGTATAATAATAATAATAATAATAATAATAATAATAATAATAATATTAATAATAATAATTTAATATTTATATTGCGCAAATTAACATGTGGATATGATCAAATGCGCATCACAACACTTTTCGGGGGACTTTAGACTGCATCAGCAGTTTACAAACAATCGAAGGAAACGTATTTGAAGATGCCCCCTTCCCCCAATTCCCAGTAAAGAACCCACATCACAGTAATCTCGTGAGTGGGTTCTTTAACGTCACCTGCCTAACCAAATTAACTAATTAATAGATGCATATTGTATATTGTATATCATTCGGTTGATAAGACCTTCCCCCCCCCTCCCCTTTACCCTTCCCCACGCAGTACCACAGTTCTTTAGAAAATCACCCCCTTTTCATCTTGCATCTCTTTCATCGACCCGAGTTTGTTTGCTAACTGTATATGGGTCCATGAAGTTCACAGGAGATTTCATTTGCGGTGCTAACCTTAAAAGGGTACAGGAATAGTTTTCTTATTACTGATGTGAATATTTACCTTTTCATCCCCAACATCTCGTTAGTGATTATTCTCCTTCCTGTCTACTATACACTGCTCATATCGTTAGTCCCGATAATTTGCTATTGGATCAGCCAATGGTCCCCAAATTGTTATATTTTTGTATTCTCGTCACTTGTCTGCTTGATATTGTATTGTTATTGAAAGGAGAAATTCTGTCTTGGTCACTCTTGGGAGTTGAAGGGTCAAACATGGACAAGTATGAAAGATGATGTCATTCAGTGAATAACCCATTTCCAAATTACCCTTGGCCTCTTTTTCAGAACGAAGCTTGGTGCTCAACCATTCTTGTGAAAATGAGCTTAATTTGCATGTGAATGAAAACTTATAATCACAGGAAAGGATGAGCACCAGGACTTGTTTTGAAAATGAGGCCAAGGGTAATTCGGAAATGGGCTACTGCACTGGTATACTCGGAGACAAAGAACTCCCAAGTTCTCTCAATAAGAGTCGAACCTATGACCTTCCCATTAGTTTTTCGGATTCTCTACCACTGAGCTATAGGAAACTCGTGGCAGACTAGGTCGTTTAACCAGGTCCATGGTCACGAACGTCCCGCATACTGCTTGGGTAGGAATGTTCACGAATGCGGTGCTTTTGCGCAATGATGATGTAAATGAAAATAGTAGATGTTAAGTCTCGCGATTTAAATGAAAGACGATGATCTGTCAACAAGACGAACAAGTTTGTTACAAAACCTCTTTCACTTGTTAGTACTTAGTCGCAGACGGCACAAGTTTAAAACGAATTTTTTTTCTCCAGCATATGGTTACAAGAATTCATAACCTCCTGGTGCTTAAGGACCGGCGAATGAAGCATCGAGAACTGAAAACTTTCTTTGCTCTGTAGATTCTTCGGACTCGTACGTTTGCGGAGGCTCGACCTGCAAGATTCTTATGTCATTGACTCAAAAAAGTCTTTATCTCTTAACGTGGAAGAGAGAGGGAGGTCACGGGCACCCTAGCCCCCCCCCCCCCCCCCCCTTAGTGACGCACCTGTAAGGAGTGAGGTGTTCAATTATAATCAAGTGTTTGATGAAGGAATCGCGGTCACTTTGTGTCTTAAAGAACAAAGCGGTGAATTCGTTTCTTTTCTCTCACAAAATTGCAGCAGCATTCGAATGCATTGCCTTAGGTCGCTATTTCGCCAGCAATATATCAGCGGATTAAGAGCGGAGTTACAGAACACGAAGCAATCAGTGACTGGGAAAACGTAATAATGAAATATTTTGTCATCGAAGAACTTGACAGCTACCAGAGACATCAGCAGCGGAGAGTAACATGTTAATACAGCTCCCACGATGTAAGCAGTTGTCTTTGTTATTTTGCTCTCTCTTGCGGTTGTTGAAGATTGTGCCGTCAACGTGCTGCTTATTTGGAAATGATGACGACGAGCCAGCCTAAAGATGCGAATGTACACAAAAATGATAAAAGTGACGTAAGTGACAATAAAAGAAATGGCTGCTGTGTAATACTGCGCTGTACTGAGACCGAAAAATCGTGAGATCACAAAGATGGTCCACGATGCAACGAAGACCCCTGTGAAGATCACAAGTCGAGGAACTGTGATGATTTGTTTGTACTTGAAGGTGTAAAACAGGGCGATGTATCGTTCACACGCGATGACAAAGAGAATAATAAAAGATGTCCCTATCGAAAGATGCCATAATACTCTGTAACTAAGCATCACCCAGCAGATGTAGCGTTCTTTTAGCTCTAAAAATCGCCTAAGGGTGTACAGTGGTTGAACGGCGAAGGCAACAAAGAAATCGCTCATAGATAGAAGCAAGAGAAGAGTGTTAGATGCCCTTACGCGCAATTCACGATGTTTCAGTATCGCTGTGCAGACGAGGCCGTTGGCAGCCAACGCGACTGGAAATAGCATTCCATTCCAGACAGACGCTACAACTGACACGGTTGTCAAAGAATCCGTTTTTTCTATCTTGTGGTATATCAGGAACGAACATTGTATTGAAGTATCATTTGCCATGAAGCTGGTTTTCTTTCGATCGATTTTTCCCTCTTTCGAGAGCAGACTTCCAACGTATCCGTCGTCACATTGAAGGATTTTCTCGTGGTTGAGTCAGGGTAGTTTACTATGAATTTTTTCCTTATCTATTCTTGTGTTCTCACAAATCGTTTTCCTTCGTACGCAGTTTGAAGACGAACTGATCGCCGCAATTAAGGTTTTTCTCGTGGTCTCTTTGTCGAGTCAGCTTTGTTTGCAAACTAACCGGTCGCCACAATCAAGGCTTAAGTCGTGGTTGAGTCAGCTTTGTTTAGGAAAAAAATTTCTTTTTCTCAGACTTCTCATCGTAAGAACTTGCCCACTAGTTAATTGATGTAGCTGTTTCTTTTTTCTTTAGAAGTCATCAGGGCGGCCTCTTTAGCTTATTCGTTTCTTGAAAACCGTGAAAAGATGAACCGGCACTTCTAGCCTTGCTCTATTACCTGATGAAAGTTGTTACGATCGGGTTTTTCATCGCGTTTCCGTTATGAATGACTCGCTTCAACTCAGATCAAGAAATCTTTTGTCATTTGCTTCCTCAGTTGCAGGGCTCAAGTGAGAGAACAATTAACCCTTGGAGGTAACGGAGGAAGCTGTGAGTCAAATACGCCTTCAAGCTTTTATCTTTTTGAGAGCTTCCTGAGAAAAAGGAAATAAATTATGTTTGCACCCGTTTTCCGCATTTATTGCCGTTGCGAGATCAATATGTATGAATGATAATTCTTTCAATATGTATGAATGATAATTCTTTCAAGGTGCATACATCGTTTTCAAAGACCTAATTCTTAAAAATGATATTTAATGTACAGTCGGTCAAAACACAAGGGGTCTCAACAGCAGGTCTATTTAGACTGAATTATTGAGTTTCCATTGTTTTCCGGCTAAAAGACATTCGATCAATATTGAGATGCAAGGTAATAAATGCTCTGCGGTAATTACAAAATGTTTCCTTGGGATCTAAATTGAATTGAATGAAGGTGTTGATGCAATATGTCTATTCACAAAATATTACCGCATGAAAGAAGGGTAATGGATGGATCCGAGGCCACATAACATTAAATCTTAATTTTATTCCCAAAAAATTTAATTTACCACGTAGCGTTTGCATTACCATATGGTTTTAAAACAAGGAAAAATGTGATTAATTTTAAATACTTCTGTTTACATTGGTGGCAAGTGTAGTTAAAAGATGTTCAGTTCCCTAAAACATGATAAGGGACGATTGTTTGTTCCGTTCGATTAAAATTGGTGTAGCGCGTGGCTTTGAAGGGTATTGCGGTATATTTAATGTAGAAACGAATTTTTATGAAACCATTTTTACCGAAAGAAAAAGTTTATTTCTCAAGGACCCCTCACGGATTTCTCTACACTGCGAAAAGAAAGGGAAAAGCGACTTTAATTTTTTTAGGAAGTCATTTGCGTAGAATTTTGAAGCTGCCATCGTCTTCTTAGTCAAACGCAAATAAACCGGGTAAAATTTCATTTCAAAACGTTTAGCATTAGTTCCAGAAGAAAGTAAATTCAATTTATCCGTCTGGATTTTTAAATGGCAGCTCTTTTGTGTAAGTGAGAGAGTGTTTGCGTTACTAAATTGCTAAAGATACAAATAAAGACTCGCGCTTAGCCTGACTGTTAGGTACTTTTCGAGTAACGTTCAGGAAAAACATGGTCGCGTTACGTTTGGGATACACACTGTCGCGTTACGTTCTGGATACACACTGTTGCGTTACGTTCGGGATACACACTGTCGCGTTAAACCGCAGCACACATATATGATTTTTATCATAGCCCTCCTACGCAACAACTAAACTGTCAATTTTGCGCTGCATAGATTAGACTAGTTAGATCATGCAAATTATATTGTGTACAAGCAATGGTAAAGTTTATTCTCATTAAATCCCCTGATGAGTGGGCGACCACGAAACAGGCTTGTAGGGATGAACTTGTAGTTTACTTGTCTTTTTCCTCCCACTATATATACGTCGCTCTACTTCTATGTATTGAGCACTGTTCTACGAAAATCAAGTCACACTTTATGATTTTTATATATTCAAAATGCACTGAGTATAAACAATTGAATTCAGCCTTATCAATAAGAGGCGTTATGCCGGTACAAACTGAGCTCCGTTATATAGTGATATCATTATTTCATCGATTTTTAGAGTTTGGTCAAGCTAGGAAAAGCTCCTTCCTTTGTTTCACTTTGTCGATCTCGTTCCTCAGACCAGAAAGCTTATTCTCCTAACTGTACTGAGAGTTATGTTTTCTGTCTAAAAAAATACCGCAGTTGATCAGTTGATAATTCTATAAATTCTCTTTTCCTGTTTGTTCGTCAATCTTTGAAAGCTGTAGGAAGACTTAATTGTGTATCATTGCCAGTAATTAAGTTGAGGAGCTAATCTAGATGACAAGCGTAAGTATAAATAGTCGAGATAAAAAGAGTGAAGGGTTCATAGTCTATATGGCACTCTTAAAGTCGTGGAACAAATCAAATTCCTGCCTCTTTTCATCGACTGGATCTTCACCGCTTTCCTTCAGGCGCTTGGCAAGAATCCCCCATTGCGGAATTTGGAAACCCTGTGACAGCTTCTCTTTATCGAGGGGCTCATAATATAGATCTGCCAATGTTCCTATACGCTCCCCAAAACAAGAATTCCCTGGGATACGTAATTTAGCTTGGAAAACCAGGTTTTCCCCTACATACCTGATTTCCAGGGTCGACTTTGTCGTAAGGGAAAGAACACTGGAGAGCAAAAAATTTTGGTAGCTGGTAATGGTAATGTTATAGGTGTCAGTGGTACCAAATATTGGATTAACTTGCTTCACGCGAAATTTTCCAATGAAAGGCTCCGGAGCAATAGGAAAGTGGGATTTACGCTGCAGTTCAAAAAGAGTTTCGTTGAGTCTCGGAACAAGGAGCTTGTAAAGCAGCGCAGAGCCTTGAGACCCGGTTGGCTGAATGTAATACGTGGTGCTTATCAGAATATTTGCTCCAAGAGCCATTTCGGGAATAACTATGAGCAACGCACTGTAAGTATCAATGTTGCCAGCTTTAGTGCGGATCAAGAAATGTTCTCTGAAGAACATTTCAAAAGGAGATCCCCACACCGTCACTCCGTCCGGAGTAATGTCTTTGGGAGTCATCATCTCTCGAAGAGTGGCAGGTTTGAACAGTTTCTGTTTATCTGGTTGAGCAAGCATCATTCCTAACTTGGCAAGATCCTCAATAGTGGAGTACATATTCCCTGCTGGTGCTAACCATCCGATTTCCATAAACTTCATTCGCTGTCCATTGGGTAAATAAGGCAACGCCATGTTTTTCTCTACCTCCTCTGTGATTTGAAAGCCAGTATTTGCCATTCCGAGGGGTTTCAAAATGTTATCTTTCGTCCAGTTCTCGAATGTGTCGTTCAGTAAGTTCTCAGTAAGTAGCCTACCGAGCAATGCGTAACCAAGGTTACTATATGAAGGCTCCGTCCAAGGAGGAAGAACTAACGTGCGGTTTCTCAGCAAGGTAAGCTGCTCACGCGAGCTTGTATTTGTGCACTGATATAGGCAGGGAGCCTCGCGTGGTAATCCCGACATTTGACTCGCGATCTCGCGTAGTGTAATGTTGTCGCCGGTAAAAGGGTTGTTAATAGAGAAATTAGGAGCGTACTTACTCAATGGGTCGTCAATTGAAGAAATTTTTCCTTCTTCGTAGAGTTTGTACACTAAGAGGACAGCAAATATCTTGGTGACGCTTCCAATCCGATAAACAGTAGTGTCATTTGGTTTCGATGTCGGCTGTTTATACACCTTGCTTCCATAATGGCCGCTCCAAAGAATCTCATCTCGGTAAAATACATTCATAGAAATGGCTGGTAGCGACGAACTCTCGTCAATTGCAGCACTAAGGGCTGAATTAAGCTTCTCAAAGACTTCTGTGATTTGCTTTGGGGTCTCCTTCGGCAGAGGAAACAATGTAGGTAGCTGGGGGCACGCCAGCGTAAAATCGGTGCCCGCATTTTGTTTCTCACTAGCCTTCTCCGTCTTGTGTGTTAATACGTACCAAACAAAAACTGCTGCAATAGTTATGGCGATTAGACTTGAAAGTAAAGTTAACACTTTCCAGAGTTTGAGGCCTCTGAAAGGTCGTTTCTCCCCTGAGAACGTAGTATAGGGATTATCCGTTTCCTCCGCCATGTCACTTTCGGCGTGATTGAATGTTAATGTCAGTCACAAAGGCAAGCACTTATAACTCGTCTAGTATTAAGTGTGGAATATTAGACCGTCACGCGATACAAAACGTCTACATGACACAGATTTCTTATATTAGTTGATAGAAAGTAGTGGGAATTTGAGGTGAGATAGCAGTGATAAACATGGTACACCGATGCATCTTGGCATTTGCTAAGCTAGGCAACACACATGTTTACTAAATACACCAGGTTTAGAGGGAATTGTCACGTAAACGAGCCAAATTCAATTTCTACAGTCATTGTTTTATTGCGTAGCTATTTTGCATTTAAGTTTGTAAGAAAGATTCGTAAGGAAAATCTCTCATGTGTCAATTTGCTTCTTAAAAAGCTTCTTATGCTGTTTCGAAAAAAAATTAACCCTGAGACTGGGTAATTAGCCCGTTATGAGGGGTTATTTTCGAACAAGAGCCGGATCGTCAGGAAAGACGAGAAATTAATCAACACCTTAGCGCGTGGGACGTGATTTTATGTTAATTCTGGTTGAAGATCCATATGTCGCCAGTAAGCGTAATCCCTACAAAAAAACTTGCTGGATATTTCCTTCCTTAAAGCAATTTTCTGAGGTCATTCGAAGCTGGTTTTATCGAGATAAAAGTTAACCTTCAGCGGCAAGTTCGAAAAAGCCAAAATTAATCTGAACGATGGGTTTAAACGGATAACTGACAGCGGTAACAATTCCTGGTTTAAGAAACAATTCCAATCCATCTATTTTATCATAAAGACGTTTTTTTTAAATTCTGTGCTTTCACTTTTAACACTGGCGAGAAGATAGAGTTGGTTTGAGTCAAGTAAGCAAATCTTTCGAAGGAGAATTGTATTGCAACTTGTCCAATTTACTCGATTGTAAGCTGAATTATAAAGCTGAATTAATTAGTTTGATCAAAGGGTCTTTTTTCAGCGACAACTGAAGAAACAGTGGCGGCGCCTAAATGGATTGTGGAGAAAATTTCCTGCCGCCAAATTTCAGTCAAAGTGGACCGAGAAATCAAAACACAGTGTTATTTTGTTCTTTTGATAGTTCTGATTATAGACACAACACCTAGACTTAAAATATGATTTCGTTGTTTATTTACAAATACGAGTCCTTTATTGGTTTTAATTTTTCCACGCACGTCACGGACGTCAAAATAATCAGCCCATTGAGCCCAGCCCACAGTCTGGAGACAGATAAAAGCGGTGATACTGAACCTAACCAAAAAAAAAAAAAGGTACCTTAAATTCACCAGGCATGGTCCTAAACAAAGAACAAAGATAAATAAAAGGCAGTCTATGACTGCATATGCCTACTGTCTTAGTTTTAGAGACTTGTAGAGAAAAAAAGCAATGTGGTTTAAAATGCAAGGGAGGGGGGTCAGAAAGGACTTAGTTACAACTGAGTTTGCACACTGGTCAACTGTCAAGCCGTGAATAGAGCAGGAAATGAATAGAATCATAGACGTATTAAATGTGTTTAAGAGGTAAACTAAATACTTTATAATCTCTTTCTCAAATGTACGACGCTTCGTACGCTCTGCGTACCTAGCGTAATGTAGATACCTACTCCTCCCGGGTGCGAATAAGGTTGGAGCCCTGGCCACGTCAACATCTTTCGTCTTCCTTTCAAATTTCTTTTCTTTTTTTTTTTCCTATTCTTTCTCCTTTCTTTTCCTTACACTTTTCATTCTTCTTCTTATGATACGTAGATATATTTAGAGTAAACCGTCACATGAGTACTTTGACGACGTAGCTTTACGTTCAAATCGGTGACAAGTAGAAATGTAGAGGTGAGACCCTAACAAAGTCGAACGGAACCCGACAAGACTGAAAATGAATCCGGAGAAACCCAAAGCCAGATTCGTTCAACGATTGAGACTTGTGTCTCAATCTGTCTCCAGATTAAGACACAAGTCAACACTCCGGCTACGAGAAAGTCCCAATACAAGCCCGAAAAAAATTATAGGAGTACAAAGAGCGGTTAAGATAAAGGGTCACAAGCGGAAAAGATAAACGCAAGCCAACAAGCAAAATAACTAGAATCCTTGTCTCCCACCAAAGTCTTTACAACACTAGCAGACAAGATAAATATGGTCAGGTCTAATCGTGGCTCGCCACTATTTAATACAATGACAACTTCAAACTGAAAAGGATTGATGAGCATTGTGAAACATTAGATTCACCCCTGATAACAATAAATATAAACGTGCAAAAACAAGGAATAAAAGCTCCTTTGTGAGGCCCATTTGTTCAAAGCTTACAGAAAAAAACGACGTGCGTTTAATTTTTAGTTTGTTTTGACATGCGCGGAAGTAAATATGGCGGTCAGTCGCACTCGCCTCGAACTCTATTCAGTATAATTAGAAACAATGCAAGACAATACACTGTTAAACTAACAGAAAATATCAACAACAGATCAACCCTCACTTCATGTTAGTCAATAACAACATGCTAGAAGCCTATAAAGGCCTTTTCTTTGTTAGCTGCTATTACTATCCACAAGCTAGACTGAGCAAACTTAGGGAAATGCTTCTAATGTTGCTATGTGGCGTCATTCTGATAGTGGTGTCTCGACGGCGGCTTATGCCAGAGAACAATGGAGTAACCCCTCCCTCCTGGTTGAGACTAAATATTAGCCTATACTTACAAATCATCTATCTCCCCAATGTAATTAACGGCTTATCCAGCCTTATCAATAAAAAGGTGTTATGTCTAACTTGTATGATGATGTCATTATTTCGTCGATTTTTATCGATTAGTAGAACTAGGTGAAACGCCGTCTTCTGTACTACTTTTATCGATTACGTCCCCGAAAAATAGATGCTTATTGTCCTAACTGTGCCAAACATTTTGTGCTCTGTCCAAGAAAAATACTTGAGTTGATAGTTCTATCAATTCTCTATATTTCTAAACTGTACTGAGAATTAAGTTGAATTGCTATTAATCTCGATAACAAGCGTAGGGGGCAAATAGTCTAGATAGAGAGATTGAAGGGTTCGGGATCCATATTAAACTCCTTAAGTCTTTAAACAAATCAAATTCCTGCTTCTCATTATCGCCTGGATTTTCGCCGCCAGCTTTCAGGCGCTTTGCAAGAATCCCCCACTCCGGAATTCGGAAACCCTGTGACAGCTTCTCTTTATCGAGGGGCTCATAATATAGATTTGCCAATATTCCTCCGCGCTCCCCCAAACAAGAATTCCCTGGGATACGCGTTTTAGCTTGGAAAACCAGATTCTCCCCGATATACCTAATTTCGAGTTCGAGGGTCGGAACGAAAGGAACACTTAGGAGTAAAGAAATTTGGCAGCTGGTGATGTTAACAGTGACATTCTTACCGAATATTGGATTAACTGGCTCCAGGCGAAATTTTCCAGTGAAAGGTTCCGTAGCAAAAGGAAAGTGGGATTTACGCTGCAATTCAAAAAGAGTTTCGTTGAGTCTCGGAACAAGGAGGTTGAAAAGCAGCTCAGAGCTTTGAGACCAGGTTGGCTGAACACAAAACGTGGTGCTCATCAGAATATTTGCTCCAAGAGCCAGCTCAGGAATAACTATGAATAGCGCGTAGTAGCTATCAATGCCGCCATTTTTGGTGCGGATCAAGAAATGTTCTCTGAAGAACATTTCAAATGGGGATCCCCACACCGTCGCTCCATCCGGGGTGATGTCTCTGGGAGTCATCATCTCTCGAAGAGTGGCAGGTTTGAACAGTTTCTGTTTGTCTGGGTGAGCAAGCATCATTCCTAACTTGGCAAGATCCTCAATAGTGGAGTACATAGCCCCTGCTGGTGCCAATCAACCGAAGTCATAAAACGTCATTCGCTGTTCTTTGCACTGATAAGGGAACGCCATGTTTTTCTCCACCTCATCTGTGATTTGAAAGCCAGTATTTGCCATTCCTAGGGGTATCAGAATGTTATCTTTCGTCCAGTTCTCGAATGTTTCGTTCAGTAGGTTTTCATTGAGAAGCCTTCCAAGCAATGCGTAACCAAGGTTGCTGTACGAAGGCTCCTTCCAAGGAGGAAGAACTAACGTGCGGTTTCTTAGCAACGCAAGCTGCTCACGCGAGCTTGTATTTGTGCACTGACTTAGACAGGGAACATTGTGCGGCGATCCCGACATTTGACTCGCGATCTGGCGTAGTGTAATGTTGTCGTTGGTAAATGGGTTGTTAATAGAGAAATTAGGAGCATACTTACTCAATGGGAAGAAATTTTTCCTTCTTCGTACAATTTGTACACTAAGAGGACAGCAAATATCTTGTGACGCTTCCAATTCGATAAACAGTAGTGTCATTTGGTTTCAATGTCGGCTGGTTATACATCTTGCTTCCATAATGGCCGCTCCAAAGAATCTCATCTCGGTAAAATACATTCATAGAAATGGCTGGCAGCGACGAACTCTCGTTAACTACAGCACTAAGGGTCGAATTAAGCTTCTTAAAGACTTTGATTTGCTTTGGGGTCTCCTTCGGCAGAGGAAACAATGCAGGTAGCTGAGGGCACGCCAGGGTAACATCGTTGCTCGCATTTTGTTTTTCACTGGCCTCCTTTGTCTTGTGTGTGAGTACGTACCAAACAAAAACTGCTGCAAAAGTTATGGCTATCAGACTTGACAGTAAAGCTAACACTTTCCATAGTCTGAGGCTTCTAAGAGGTCGTCTTTCCCCTAAGAGCGTAGTGTAAGGATTATACGTTTCATCCACCATGTTGTAAGAGACAAGGAATAAAAACAACTTGTTTACGCGTCAACTGTCACTTTCGGAGGACTGAATATTAATGACAGTCACATAATACTAGTATATATGTTTTTTCTTAACTGATAGATATTGGGAATAAGAGGTGAGACAGCAGTAATAAGCATTGGTAAACTGACGCATGTTTATAAAGAGCGGACATTTGATATGCTAGGTAGTTCTAGGCGACGCATATTTTCCCACGAAACCGTTACAATAATTACAATACACTACGGACGACTCGATTGAATCATTGAGCGTTCGTTCCAGTCAGATTCCCTGGCGATGCCGTAGATCGGCGGGAGCTTGAAATGAAAAAGGAAATACAGGAAGGATCGCGATCGAATCATTCTTTTAATGAACATGCTTCTAAAGGAAAACTTCAAACGTTTGCTGATGTTTGCTCACTATATACAGTGGGACTTGTCGTGTAAACGAGCAAAATTCAATCTATTGCTATTACTTTATTGCATAGCTATTTTGCATTGAGTCTGACATTCGTAATGAAAATCTTACATGCACAAGTACATTCGCTTCTTTAAAAACCAGTTGGTAATGTTTCCAGGAATTTTAAACCTGACACTAGATAATTAGGTCGAAATTTTGCATTTGTCTTAGCCCTTTTGGGTTATTTTGGAACGATAGATCGTTCCAGAAGACCGAGGAAATTGATAGAATATCATTTCTCCGCGTGGGACGTGATTTTAATTTGTTTTTGGTGGGGCACTTGTCAACACTTGAAATGAATAAGGCAGAGATAAAAGTTTATCTTTAAAGCTTTCAAACTTTGAAAAGCTGAAATTAATCTTATTGTTGACAGTTTTACAGATAACCGACTAACATAATAAACAATTCCTATTGGAAATAACAATTTGAATCCATCTTTTTATATTGAAAACATTTTTGGAATTCCGTATTTGACTTTTACCATTACGAGAAGAAAGAGTTGGTCAAATTCACGGAAACAGGTCTTTTGAAGGGAAATTTTATTCTAGTAAGAAGACGTGAGCTAATTGCAAACACGATTGTAAGCTGAAATATAAATCTGAATTAGCTCAACCGAGAGGTTTCAGTGACAACTGAAGAAACAGTGACGGTGTATAAATGGATTATAAGGAAAAGCTTCCGCCAATTTTCATTCACTAGGGATTGATAAATTAAAGCATGGTGTTATTTTGTTCTTTTAATAATTTTGATTATATACGCAACATCGAGACTTAAAATATGATTGCGTTGTTTATTTAGTGTTACGAGTCCTTTATTGGTTTTCATTTTTTTTTCCCTGCAAGCCTGACGCGCATAGCCAGTCCATTAGGTTTTTAATACTTTCTGGTGACATAAAAACGAAGTGATATTGGGTCAGCCTGATAAAAAAATTATACCATAAATCCGTCATCGTCTCAAACCAAGAACAAGAAAAAGGAAATACCATGGCAATACACCCAGAACCATTTTTTTTTCGTGCTCTCGATAAATTAAAAGACCTACGCATGTTTTCATTTAATTTGCTGTTACTCGAAATTTCTATCATTAGTTTGGCATATGTGACTGGGATATTTTAAGATGTTCCGTGTCTGAACTTATAATTTGCAATATTATTTTTTTCATTACTCGAGTCTTTGATTTTCTACCTAACAAAATAAATATTGTTCACGAGATAAGGGACATATGTGTTTTTATGAGTTAAATAGAGCAGTAACCATGTGAGGTGTTTGGGAGTAACCGAAGGAAAAATGATGTTAAGTTCAGATAATTAGGAAACGAAAACAAAAAAGTTTTTTTTTTTTTAATTTCCAGCTCGTTATACTCCGTTATAATATTATGTACACTAGTCGTATCAGTGCAATTTTCAATGTCTTCGTTGCCCGTTTTGAAAGTTTCCACTAGAAATTCCGTGATCTTATTAACGGCAAAATAACATCAGCTGTCTAGATGAATAAATTTCATCTTTGAATACCGTTTTTTGATTGGTTAGAATAGTGCCAACTCGATTAATAACTATGTCCGCTAAGTAGAAAAGAACTTTGAAACTACCACAAGCCGGTTCCTAAATTATTTATCATCTTAGCTTATCAGAAACTATAGCTTTGTTTCTGGAAATTAAAAGCAAAGTTGAATGAATCAGTGATTAGTTCGGATAAATATGAGCGGAAACCTTTTAGTAGAAACTCAAATGAATTGAACGATTTCTGATGATTCCTTAGTCCAGTCAAGGCTTAAGATTTCATATCAGCGGAGTTTAACAGAAGAGGAGAGACAGTATAACGGTGAGTAGATTGTTGGTTGCGGAGTTCATTCGTAAGGTGATTTACTAGTCTTGTAAAAGGTAATAGGTACTTCTGACCCTGCATTGCTCTAGTTTTTTTTTTTTTTTTTTTTTTTTTTTTTCAGTTGTTGTCTAGGTAAGCGACTCAAAACATGAAATTATTGTAAGAAAGATGGTGACTTATCAGCCCGCTCGTTATAAGACGATGATGGCTAAAAAATAACTTCGGATTCGGGATAATCAAAATATTCCCACAAGGATCCGAGCCTTAGGCTTCGCAGATTTGACTGTCGGTTGCTTTAATACGAAACTTCAGAGAATACTATAGTGAGTCATGCCATAGTTCCATGATAAGACAAGAATCTTTTATCAGTTCTGCTAGAGTCACACATATCTAAAGGACATATCTTCATAATTTTAGGAACATTTCCTCGCCTTTCTAACGATGTTTCAGCGCGAAATCGTTGTGGGTATCTTTACTAACCGACCAAAATATCTTGCTTGTGAGGTAGCATTTGGCAGAACTTGCTACCAACAACAATTAAGTTCATTACTCTGTGAACGATGAGAAATCACACTGTAGACGAAATGATTACATATAACATGCGTGGATCTCTAAGCATCAGTCTTGTGTCCACTTTAAGAAAATCATACGACTCGAAATGAAATCATACAGGAAATTAAGGGAAGAAAGATAAGATGGCTAACAAGGCTTACAAGACTAACAAACCTAAATATTTACTCAGTTAAGAACGATTTTTTTTTAATTTTGTGAACGGATTTTGGACGTATTCAATGATAAGTCCTTCAGTCAATTGAAGAAAACAATATGAGACTAATTGCATTTCTAATTTTTACTTTCTGGATAACTTTGTTTTAAAAATTTCAGTTTAAGAATGTTGTGTACACTATACGGACCGGTAGAAATGTTTCAAAACTGAAAAGTATTTTAAAGTAGATCAGAGGTCCATTTTTGGTATAAAGTTCGAAAACACTTGTGAAACCACAACGATACGGTTAACAACACATTGAAAAAAAATTGACAGCTGGGAAAAACCATCTTTAGTTACCAAACGGTTTTTCAACGACTAGACTCGCAGGACGAAAGGTTGATTTAAGATAAATAGAGATCAAACTCAAGTTAAGCGGGATAGATCGAGAGTTTGGGTAATAACGGAACACAAATTAGTTGTTTTGCCTGCTTTCCAGATTCCAAATCATTTATTGCTAAGAAAGAGAATTTAAGGGCCATTAATTACGATCTACATCTTTGGAGGAATTGGAATTGCTTCGAAAACTTTTGTGCGTGTCTTTCTTAACCCAGCAAAGTAAAGTTTGTCATTTGAATATTGGACTTTTTGTCCACCACAAGACGTTTTGATAACGTAATCGTGAAGGTTGGGAATCATATTAATTATATTGGTTTTGCTCAGTATTCTCCTTCACTCAATTGAATGACAAAAACTTGAAATAAATAGGAGAGGAATATACATTTTTTTTTTACCAGATTTTCGGTTCCATGAAGGATTTAATTTCAAGGAAACTTCTACAGAATTTTACTTTTCAGCTGCGAGAACTTTGTACCGAGATTTCATTTTATTCTCTTGCAATCCCACGATATCTACTTTCAGAATGAGATGGAGGTCTTAAATAATTAATAGCCCGATTGAAAGCACATTTGATCTTCTTTTTCCCTGAATTAATATTAGATCATGTAGACAATGCACATCAGATTTATTTCCCATATCAAAGCCCCCCAAGTTTAAGTCTAATGTCTTGAAACAAATCGTTAGACAATAACGTGTGTACCTATTTCGACTTGGTTGAAAGCAGTTTTGAAAAATGAGAGGCAACGAAGAGGTTTTATGCTGCTTTGTAGAAGAAAAGCTTTTGTAGTGTAATAATACACCCATCTCGCTTTTGTTAACAGTTCTGTTTTCTCCTCGCGTTAAGTTATTCTCATAAGGTCTTATCTTTTTCGTCGCCATGTTTTCACAACATTTTCTTCAATGACATCTGTAGGAAGATTAATCTGAAATATCATTTTTTTGGCAGAAATTGAATGTAAGATCTTTGTCCGTGGTAGGATTCAGAGGGTTCTGTGAAAACTAACAATTGAAAAACTTTCTTGCATTGGGAAAAAAAGGTTTTGCTTTATGTAGATTTACTATATACGGGAATAAGGCGGTCAACACACTGAAGAAATTGTGCAGTCATTTTTTTTTAAATGTCACTATCTTTGAATACAGATCGTTTTAAATCCTTTCACTCCAGCGATCTGATTGTCAACTCTCCCGTTTGGCTGCTTGCATCTCATAGTAAACTAGTTAGGAGAATTTGGTGATAGATCAAGATAATTTCCACCTGATAAATCTGAGTGTTCTTATTACCTAATTGTTGGATAATGTATTTTCATTCTAGAGAGAACTTACATGTCAATCACTTCTGGGAGTTAAAACGTTCGACTAGCTTACAAAAGATTGTGGGTTCTAGAGCGTGATCACGATAACAGCTTGTAATGGACTCTAGAGTGTTCCTCTTTTCGTCTTAAGTCAGTGGAATCTATTGAAGTGTCAGTCGGTCGAGTTCATCTTCTCTGTCAAGACAAACTCACACTGTTTTAGCCCTTTGACGCTTAAGAGTGACTAGAATCTTATTTTTTCGTTCAACAGCACCCTTGAATTACGCATTAAGGACATGAAAATAAAGGAAACGATCACTAACTAAAGAAGGCTTTTACTGTTAAACAAATTCTCCTTGTCAGCGCCTTTGAAAATATATGGACAACGGTATGGAGAATATGCATACGGATAATTATCATTAAGATCTTAATGTTTCCTTCTCCAGTTCGAGGGAGGAGGGGGAGGGGAGATAACTTTCGGAGCGGTCTATCAACCTGGTCATAGCTTTGGACCACGGAAGCATTGGTTATTCCCTAGAGATCACCCTTGTTTCTTTCGTCTTATCTTAATCCTCATTGCAAGTGCGTCAAGATGAACATTCTAAGACATTTGAACTTTGTCAAAACAAACCAGAATATAATTTTGAAATAGGAGGGTCTCAAGATTAAATTTTCAAGAAAGGGATACACTGTTAGCTTCTTTACTTTAAAGAAAATAGAAAAATTTGTTTTTCCCTGATAAATTGTGCATCTTAAAATAAATAGTATGCAAATCATACTGCGATAGCTGACCTTTTTGCGCACGTGCAACTTTTTTTTCAAACGAATTAAATGAGTACAAACCGCAATTGTGTTGGGACAAAAAGAGGCTTTTTTTTTATCAAAAACAAATATCTAAAATTATCTACGTTTCACGAAACTATGGATTAGCGCCTGGCAATGGCGCACGAGAGCTAAAAAAGCGCAATTTTGACTGCTTTCGTTCAAAATGAATATCTGGCGAAAATCAAGTAAAAAAAATTGCATGCACGTGCTTGAATACAAAAGTAATTTCCTTTGTCCATTTCTGTTTTGACACGGAATTCATTTGCCGTGCTGTTACCCCACAAAATATCTGCGTCAAACCTAAGAAAACCGTACGTCCAGGCTGAAAGACTGTAAATTGAAAGCTTCTTTGGATTTGCCGGCTTTGAATGGTCATGGCTCAATGATTTTACGATCACTGCATAAAGTTGATTGGTTAAAAGAAATGAATTAAGCTTCACCAACACTCTGACGTCGGTGCTTATATTGGCTTTGTGCTTGCGAAGAGTCAGAACTCTTAAATGTTTCGTTGTTTTGGCTTCCACGCCCCGTTTGATGACACATTACGTGGGCGATACTTTTTTTTTTTTCTGAAGGCGGACCCATGGGGGTCATTAAAACCTGTTTTTGTAAAGAAAGAAGGGATTATGATGAAAACTACAGACTCTTGTAACTTTCTCCCGATGACATCTGTGACTTAGTGGCTGTTGTCAGACCAGAAAAAGGTTAGTTGTGTTTCATATTTCAAAGAAAGAGAACGGCGACTGGCGCATGACCGCAGCTCTCGCAAATTTTTCAATACATGCGATCTCGAAATATCGTTAACCTTTGCTATTAATTTCAAATTCTCGCACTCATCTTAAATTTCTCATAGTCTGAGATTTGGACATGCAGTCTTAAGTTAAGGTTTGTGAGCGACAAAATTCTGTGTATGATCGTTGCTGTTTGAAAAAAAAATATTGTGATATAGAAGCTGATATATCGCAGAAACACGAACGTAAACGAGAGCTTTGCAACTCTAAAGCGAACTTTTTAAGCCATTCATCGTACCTAGCAACAAATGGAATAAAGCGATTGCACTGATAAAGAGTTGTATAACTAAAAGCGTTCGTTTTAGACTCGGAATTTCAAACAGGGGTCTCGGCATTCGGGGAATCTCGAATTTTACTACTCACCGCCACCCCTGGCTAGAATCGATACGAATGTTTGTTTGTTTTATTTTTTTGTGTCTGTGTTTGCTCATGTTTTTGTTTTTGAGCAGGTGAGGCTGTAGTCTGAGGGCATGTATGGCAAGTCTTACTTTTTCAATTGTCAACTGTACGGCGACATCTCGAACGAAATTAGCATAAGCTAATTTCGTTTTTCTCAACAAAATAAATGACGTTTAATCCAGGACAATCCACTGAAAACAGTTGTGCGGAAACGCAGTCTTAATTGGGCATTATCTTTGCGTCGAATCGGCCCAAAGATGGCTGGTGAAGGCCAAAGTGAGTGGTAGGTTAAGACAAAAGGGAATTTTTTTTGTCTATATTTCTCTCTTTTCGTATCAATGCATTCAAAAGTTAGTAAATGGATAGAATTTCTTTTGTTTTAAAAGTTCAGACAAAATTGCTTTATATATATATAAAAAAAAATAACCATATCAGAGAAGCCAACTGACGGCCTTAAGAAGAAAAAGCCGTGATGGAGTTTTATTTAGACAATACATAAAACAATATTTGGTATAAGAGTACAAAGATTTATCGAGATGGAGTTCACCACAAAAACTCTGGCAGAAAAGGAACCGCGTTTTTTTGAGAGGGGCTAAAAGGAAAATTAAAGTACATGTCCTCGAGATTTCTTCGTTTGCTCGTTACAGGTTCGGTAGTTCACTCGTTCCCTTGTTCTTTTGCTCGGTCGCTCATTTTTAGTTCATTCGAGGTTCATTCGTTCCTTCGTCGTGTACATACCCGGCCACCTCGTCATGCTTAAGTTTATACATTCGTTTGTTCGTTTACAGGTTGTTCGTTTACAGGTTGTTCGTTTACAGGTTGTTCGTTTACAGGTTGTTCGCTCAGTAAAGGTTTCTTCGGTCACTTGAAAATTTGGCTGTGAAAATTCGAAATGGAGAACTGGGATACATAACATTAGATATCTTGAGATG
Source organism: Stylophora pistillata (assembly GCF_964205215.1). Classification (NCBI taxonomy): domain Eukaryota; kingdom Metazoa; phylum Cnidaria; class Anthozoa; order Scleractinia; family Pocilloporidae; genus Stylophora; species Stylophora pistillata. Next base: position 14,685,189 of record NC_142523.1, read on the forward strand.
TTGAGTAAAGTCTTTCAGTGTTCCTGACTATCCAAGAAAAAAAATAAAAAAAAAAAAAAAAAAAGAGAGAGATGTGGCTTCGATTGCTCAACACTTTGGGTACACAAGGTGTTAGGTCGGAAAATGTTCACGATAAGGCGTATTAGTTCCTAAAGCTAATTAACGAACTGGTGTTATCATGCATTCTGTCAATGATTGCTCGTCGATATTTACTTCACAAGACCATAGTAAAGCAGTCTCCTCCATTTTTTCCTTAATCGTTAATACTTAATTGACCAGGTCAACTAGAGTGGTGCAGTTGATTAAGTAGACGAGACATCAGGTGGGGTTTCGAAAGTTGAGTTTACGGCTCATACGTGTTCTTGTTTACTATGTCGTCCGCCGGGTGAAAATTACCCCAAACACTTTTCGGCTGTGAGGGAAATCCTCGGAATGGATGTCTTATTTGTAAGAACTGTGAAATGAGCATCTGGGATAGGTTTTTTGTAATAATTTTCATCCAACGTAGAAGCTTACGATTTCGAGCGAGTGCAATATAGAAATTCCTTACTCCACTGTGAAACCAATCAGAGAACAAATACTGTATTGAGTATGCAATAAAACTGAATACTGGAAAGACACCTCTCATTATGGGCGGTGTTGTCTGAAGTTTCACTTCCGACATACACCAGTTAATTGCAGAACGACGTTGTAGGAAAAAATGAAAAATGAAACATTACGGATGTAAACAACGGTCTGCTTCTCAAAGCAGTCCTGGACTTCGGCAATCGTCATTTTCTACATCAGATTTCATTGTAATCATTGTGAGGGAATGAATCTAATCAAGTTTCCAACATAAACGTGGAACATTTAGATACTCTCTACAGTTTAATTAATTCCTATTTGGCTTGCTTCTTAACCTCTTCCAGGAAATTATCTCTGCAATTAGGCTTCTATATGTATTCTGTTTTTGTCTTATTCATAATCGGTAAACCGATCATCGTAAATGTGCGGCAATCAGTTTTCTCTCCTACATATACATCAAAGCAACCGACTGCCTATCAAATGAGAGGACATAATCGAGATAAACTGCAAGTAAAACATATTGCGGGATTTTGATTAAAAGTTTGTAAAACTAGTTAGGCGATAGTCAGAGCTGACTGCCACAGCAAGAGCCTTTGGAAGAATTTTGGCGCACAAACGTCTTCCTCGGGTGAGTCAGAGTTTTAAAGTTCTAGAAACATCGGCAGCAGTACAGCCACACAGCTAGAGCCTCCCTACAGGTCTAGCGAACTATGCAATTTTACTTCAAAAGACTCAACAGTCAATTAGAATAACCAGCTGACTGAAATTTTCTGTTATCTTTAAATTTTTTTTGCTCCCTTAGTTCAATTCGAATGAGTGAAATTCTACTTTAATTATAAACAAACGCGCTTCACTTGATCAGGTTGAAATGTCAGAAACTAGTTGGTATTTTAAGGAATACTGCAGAGGAATAACGAAACGAATTGTTAGTGGTTACTTGTGATATTTACATCCAAGATATTCATGACATAAGCCAAAATGCTATACGCTAAGCTATTTTCCTAAAATGAAAAATTTTTTTTTGCCGTGAGTAATTCCAAAAATTTTTAACCGAATGTTGCGGGAAAACAAAAACTCTAGGTGAATCAGCAATTATCTACTTTAAGGTAGTGTAGTGGATTCAGGCTCTTCTCTCTGTGTTTGTACTGTAGAAAACAGAGATGACTATCACAACACCTTGCTCAGAATACGAATACAAGTTGAATATACTTTGTGTGGAGATTAGAAAAAGTGCCTTTTATCTGATCTTTTTTATCATTAGTTTTGTTTGCAATTTAAATTTCTTCTTGGACAGCAATTGATTCTTCTTAGACTACGTCCAAATTTGTTATCTTTTTTTTTGCGTGAAACATTTTCAACGCATGCAGTGAAGAGTTTTTTTCGTTTCAAAGTCCGCAATGATTAAGAGATCGAACCATAACCTCTTGCGCGAGCACCTGTTCTGAACTGAAAGAGTGAGGAGTTTAATCGTCATTATGAAAACAAATATTCGGATGTTATAAATCTTTCTTATAATTGGCTTACATGTTCAACCAAGCCCAGTGAATAGCAAGCACGTTTTATCGTCTTTTACCAAGACCAAAAAACTATTGCAAAATGACTGACAAAAAAATCAGGCGCCTGCAAGTGATACATGTGTTTTATTCGAGTGCCTGAAAAAGGGTCAGAAGGAGAGCTGAGAAATTCAGATAGACACAACATTTTTAAGAGTGCGAATAAAATAGTCAATGAAAATAGCTAATTTTGATAGTTGCTTATGTGGAGAGGCGATTTAGCTTGAAGGAGAAAAACATCAGGAAGCGTTTAATCCAACAGACTTCGATTTTTAGATTCAGTTGAGGAGCTGAATAAGAGGGAAAAACCTAATTAAGACCAGGTGATGCTATTTGAAATTGGGAAACGAGGCTTTGCAAGTAGGATGTTCAATTAGGGATTGGCTCAAGTAATTGTGATTAAAATCATTCTAGAAACTGACCAAAATATTTCAATTGGATACACCCGGCCATAGTATGGCTATATCACTGGAAATAAACACATAATCTAAATAAACGAAACAAGAGTTTGATTTAGAGATTCGTTTCGTCAAATACTGCTTTGAATCTGATTTTTCATGTATATCAAATTCTCGAAGCTTTACGTTGAGGCACAGTTTCGAAATTAATTCTCCAACCATTTTCACACCCCTCATGTCTTGTTTCTTTTGAAAACATACTCATCAGACATGCAGGAAATGTGTCTAGATGTGAAAACAAAAACAGTGGAAAATTTTCGTTTGTGGTTAAAAATTTGTTAATGAGCATGAAAATTTTAAGAAGTTCTGAACGGTTTGGGTTGAATTGAAATGCATGGAATTCTTGATGAGCGAGGAAGATCTAGGCAATTCGCAGCCTTTTCATCCTTTAATAACTTTGCAAAGTTTATGTCAGATTTAGATCTGTTAATGAGCGAAAGAAAAAGAAATTCTGAGCATTAAACAGTCCCTATGTCCTCGCGGAGTAAATAACCTTTGCCAAACTTTTTCTTTTTATAATCTAGGAAGTTTGTAATAATCGATAGTGTTTATACCTTGTGAGGAACGCGCAAAATTTGTAACCTAACTTCAGAATTTGTGGCACGGGATTTTTCAGACCCCTTTTATGGGAATTTCAACAATTTACAGCCTGCAAGGTCTCTGCGAAACGCGTAAAACTTGTGATAGTTGTATGAAATATGGTGCTGGGCATGAATTTTACAACCGACTGTTACACCTATTTATCCTTTCAACCCAAACATCGTTATGCATATTCTCCATACTGTTCACCGTAGTTTCCTAAGGTGCTGACAAGGAGAATTTATTTAACAATCAAGAGCTTCATTAGCTGGTGATCATTTCCTTTATTCTCTTTACCTTAATGTTTGATTCTGAGGCATCATTGTGGGGAGAAATTAGATGCTGATCCAGCTATCAAATGTTATGGGGTTATTAGGAAATTCTGATGCGCAATTTGCAGTCTTTAAACTCTGTAATTTGTTAAACTTGTAATAAAAGTTTGAATACTGTTGATGAGCAAGGATTGCCATTGAGGAAAATTTGCAAGAATTCTGTTTATTTGTTTCAAATATGTTGACGAGCAGAAAACTGACAAATCTATGGAAATCTGTATAAAAATTATCAAGAACCTTTTTTGTTGTTATTCCCGGCTAACAGGCTCGACCCTGTTGCGACGAACAATTTTGACATTGCGCTCTTAATTTTTTAGATGAAAAAAGGAATTGAATGAAAGTTTTATTTTTTTATATATCAATTTACCACCAGGAACGAGAAACCATACTTGATCGGTTTTCTTGTTATTCCCAGCTAACAGGCTCGACCCTGTGGTGACTAAAAAATCTTGATTAAACATTGCACAATACAATACAATATTTTTATTTGTTATTTGACAATAAATCCTTATTCCCCTGGCTCCGCAGATAGCAGTGCTAATCGAGGCGGGCCAGGATAATCAGTAAAAGAAGAGGAAAATACACACAGTAAAAACTATAGGTAAATAAATAGATGGTAAATACGAAAACAAATTAAGTCTACGGAAACAACTATGTGACTAATTCAAGTTGGCATCGCATTATGTTGTGAGTGAATACATAAGATAGAATGGATAAGGTAGGATGGGCGAGACAAAGGTGATAGCTACTAAGAGTATTTACTAACTTTAGAGATTATCCATTCTAAGTCTTCGAAGGAGTCTTCAAATTCTAATATATTGAACAAGATCGCACGATTTTGATAAGTAGTTTTTTTAGAAAAGCTTTTCAAGATAAAAATTGGTGATAATAATTTACGGTATCGTCGTATAATTTATAGTTTTACTTTCGTCAACTCTCATATTAATTTATTCGTATTGTCTCCTTTGCAATTTTATCACTTGTATTTTACGCCTATCGTTTATATATTTTCATATTTTATCGCCTTTATCATTCCCACGTCTCGAATTTAGTACATATATGTAAAAATTTTCATTTTCATCATCTTGAAAATGACCTCAGCGAGGTCGAAAAGTCGTTCAAAATTATTATCACTAATTTTTATCTTGGTAGTGTTCGGAGCTTAGTTGGTATCTCATTCCACAGTTTTGCACCGATTATTGAAAACGATTTTCGTTCAATTTCAAGTTTTGATTTTTTAACATTAAAGTTGTTGGAAGCTGAAGATCGCGTAAAAAGAATGAATTTTTGCGGTAGGGATGAACAAATCCTTCAATTGTGAAGGAATAACATCATTATTTACATCATGCATTGTCTCAGCTACTAACGCACTCTTAATTTTAGCTAAAAAAAAAAGAGTTAAATGAAAGTTTTACTTTGTTCATTTACCGCCAGAAACGGGAAACCATACTCTGATCGGTCTTTTCGCTTTGGCATCGATTGACGATTTCAAAGAACAGTTCATTAGAGGAAGAAGATTAAAAGTCGCTCGACAAGTTGAAAAATTATGAGTCATCAGACAGAAAAGGGTGGAAACATCACTCTCTTTGGTAAAAATATGGGTTCTGGGAATCTAGATGATGACATCCCTCTCGACACAATACCTGCCCTTGTTATTATGATTTTCATCCTGGTTATAAACAGCGGTGTCATCCTCCTTATCAGCTGCTACTCTTCCTTAAGAACATCAAGTAACGTCATCCTAGCCAGCTTAGCTGTATCAGACTTCCTGGTAGGTCTGGTTGGTATACCACTACTCGTGGCATGCAGCTCCACACTGATATCTTCCATCTGCGTAAGCTCCTACACCTTTTTCACATTTATGGCCCTGTCTACCGTACTTCACATCACCGTTATGACCTGTGATCGTTACATTTACATCATTTGGGCCTTACGTTACTGCGAAATTGTCCGCCGTGATAGAGTCCTGACTGTGCTCGGATTGACTTGGTTTCTTAGCCTCAGCTCTTTGATTCGTCTATGGTGGACGTGGAACATCAACGTGCAGACAGCTGAAGAAGACCTGGCCCCCATGCGTCAGAAAGAGACCATTCTATTCTTGTTCAAAATTGTCGTGTTCTTCCTTGTTCCTCTAATGGTAATGATAGTTCTTGACGCCCACATGCTGTTGTTACTGCGGCGACAATGCCAGAGAATCACGCGGGAAAATTTACCAACGGAGTTCGTAAAACGCGAGAAGAGACTCCAGCGAAGACGTCGGCGTGCTGTGTTGACATGCGTGTTACTACTAACACTCTACGTCATTTTCTGGCTGCCATATTTCATCTTAGAAATCTTGCAACAGAATCATCAGGGTCAGTTACCGACGCAAGTGGTCATCGTTATCTATTATTTAAGGATTTGTACATCTGTGTTCAATCCGTTGACATACACTTTGAGAAAGTACGACTTGAAACAGAAGGCTAAACACATCGTCAAGAAAGTTTTCTGTTGTAGGAATCAGAATGATTCACCAGAAAAGTTCGTTTGATTCCGCAAGATAAAGTTCTGAAATCACACTCCAAACCTGGATAAAAGGATAACATTCCTTGCGATAGTCCTATATTTCACGTTCTGTTTTCTTATTTATCTTCATCTATGCGAAGAGGAGAGCGATTCAAATTTATCCTTCCGCGTACACTGTATATACACTCTAGTTGGCCCAAACCCTGATACTTGAGAGGCCGAGTTTTTACCTGAAATTCCTTCTACCTGTGGATGTAACAGTCCATTTTCGGTTGTACCAAATTTCTCTTTTCATGTATATATTTGTAAAACCTGGAGTTAATCACTGTTTGATAAAAATTTAGCAAAGATTTACCTATCGTTAGTCAGGCTTCGAAGTACAGAACAAGTGGGCAAAGGTAAACTACTTAATTTTGGTGTAATATTTTATCCAGTTGCTTTGATAAAAAACTTATTAACCGAAAGGTGCAGCCTTCCAGATGTTCCCTGTTAAGGACTTGACGTACTATGGGCAACTTATTGCTACGAAAGGTCTTTTTTTTATAATTCCCTCTGATTATGAGCGGCATTTTGAGAGGAAAACTTTCTGTTACGAGTATGAATGTTTGCATATGTTTGCATATCATGCCTCACAGGCAGAATACTCCACTGGAGTTTTTACCTGCCGCTGGGACTTGTTTTTCGGGGCGTCCAGGAGTCTAATTTCCAATTCAAGAATGACATTGGAAAAATGTATTTAAATTTAACGCTTCCAGACGAAGGTTTCATATGATGTAGTTCGACATGATAAGAGTAGCTGTAGATATGATGATACACTAATGGTCAAAACGCCTGAGTTATCCCCGTATTCCCCAGGAAACAACACAAGTCAACGAAATTATCAAACTTATATATTCTTTTAATTCTACACTTACCATGTATAATCAATAATGAATGCTATAGATCCAACGCGGAAAAATTAAATGAAGAAAGACGTAAAGTCAAAAGATAATAAAGATAAAAGAAATTGTTCTCTCGTTCGTTCGGAAACGAGCTTTGAATCCTGAATTTTGCCAAAGGCTCAAATTTTATGAGATTAGACCGGTAGGGTTGTCTGAATTTCCGATAGACCAGGCTGCTGTTATGGAGAAAAAATATATGATCAAAAAAAAACACTGCCACGTAACTGCGAGGAGTAACACAATGCCTTTGTTCATCTCTAACTTTGGTTATCTAGATGCATTGGAGTTTTGCGCATTGTTGAAGAATTATTCTTGGAAATTGTCGTGAAAATTATCATGGTTAAATGATCGAAATCCTGCAAAAAAAAAAAGAGCAATAAGAGCATCCCAAACAGTAGCGAAAGCTCCAATTTATGAATTTTAAATATCTCTGACATTAACACCATGTAGATATTCACTGTAAAATTTAAAACCAGCTGCGTGTTTTATATTAGTTGCCTAGCAGAGGGCTGAATCAATATACATGTATATATGTAGGCGACAAAGGCTTAAAGTAACTCATTCACTCGGTGATTCGTTAGGTACGTTTGAGGACGTATATCGTGCAGCAATTTAAGCAATCCGTCCATCCATTCATGAAGGTCGTTATAAGTTGTATATACACTGCTTGAAGTCTTCACTGTCTGTGTCAAGTTTCTTCGCTATTGTCTACTGTAACGTAGGCCTCAGAGTCCCTCTTTGAGAAGCTGAAGTGACCCTAAGGTTTTACAGGCGTATATTGGCTCCATCGGTGTAAAAAAGGTACTCTTTTGAAAATCATATTGTTGCAGATGTTAGAAATTGTTTCATTTTATATTCAGTCTGTCAACGAATGCGATCAAAAACGAAATACAACGAAACGAAACAGGAAGAAAATACTCAACCATAGTAGTTAATGAGAACAACTTCAACGGTACATGTACTGTAATTAATGGTTGGACACATATTTTTCGGAGAGAAATTTAAATGAATATCATTTCCTTTGGGCTTGAATTAAAAATGAACTTATCAAATGATTTCCGCATAGCATAAAAAGAGGTCCAGAGAAAACTACGAAATGCACTGACTTGAAATATACTCGTAAAGAGTTCCGTTTAGAAGACAAACAAAAATGTTTTACATGGTCAATATCAAGTCCTTAGAATTTTAAGATATATTATTCCATTTGGGAAATACCTCCTCCATATTTTACGAATTGATCAAACTCTAGATGTTATTTGTTAGAATCATGTGGTTTAAATATTAACAACCTTACTAGTTTAATGATATAAGCTAGGAATGAAGGATCAATGGTTTCAGTTTATACAAAAACTCCTAAATTCCAGCGTCAATTAAAGAAAAATAGCAAAAGAAACTGACCAATATTATCCAATTTCATGAAAATTTCATCGCTTCTCGGTTTACAGCATAAAGAAATTAACTTATAGACATGTCCTACGACGACAACTCAAATTTACATATTTTCTGCCGTCTTTAAATGTTGCAGAACTGGCTTTTTAGCACTGAAGATTTTAAGACAATATTTTTGTTCTATGTATGATAATAGAAGTATTAGAATAAGAAACGGAGGTTGAAAAAAAAAGAATCTTAGAGTTTAAAACTTATGGGAAAAATTCGAGGCTAATTGGGACTTGAAACTCAGTTAAATATTCGGTTTTTAAAGCTACAGGAGGGGGTATGTCTAGCGTTTAAAATTTAAGTTTCATCGGTTTTGAACTTGAAATTTGAAACTGACCCTCTTCTAAGTTGGAAAGAAAATGGGTAGATGGCGGGGAGAAAAATAGGAAGTAACCGGATGGAAATTTGAAAAAATCATGGATATATCAACAAAGTTGAAATGGTAAATTGGCCACCGTAATGAATACAAAAGCTGACGTTTCGAGCGTTAGCCCTTCGTCGGAGCGAAGGGCGACGAAGCCCTTCGTCCGACGAAGGGCTAACGCTCGAAACGTCAGCTTTTGTAATCATTACGGTGGCCAATTTACCATTTCAACTTTGTTGATATATCCAAGTTATTTCGTTATTCCCACCGACGCAGCCCCAAACAGTTTCTTTCGAAACTATCAGCCTTTATTCATTTGAAAAAATCATGGATCACCAGCTTATCATTAACTTTACTATGATATAATGTGTGCTTTGGAAGGTAATATTCTGCCAAAGTCTTTGAGATAGCCCCCGCTTTCAAACAAAGCTGATTTTCCGGCGAGATCTTATTTTAAAGTAAAAAACCAAAAGACGGTAATGAGAGAATACTAAACCGGTCTTTTTTTTATGAATTGAGGAATTTTTTCCCCGAGTTAAAATTCAGTCTTATTATTCCATTGCATTCACTGGTTCATTTGAATTAGAACCAGTAACTCTTGATGACAACGGAGCTTTCGTGTTTTTGCCATAACTGCAATAGCATCTCTGGGTTATAAATATTCGCTATGAAGCCTAAGAACGTAAAAATTCTTATCTGAGGCTGAATTGTCGATTTACGGCTGAAAACACTCTTGAAATGTTTTTTCAATGCGGACGTTATGAGGGATCAGGTTTCTTGTCAACCTCTCATGTAAGTTGCGCGAATGCCGCTAACAGGATGTCGCGCCCACAAATGTCTTGCTAAATTTGGGTTCAACCAAGAGTGTTTAGGCGAGATAAAATTGAGGACAAAAACCGGCGTTTATGATCCACCGACTCTCAAGAGTTGTTCTTCCTCCTAACCTAGCTTTAGATTTTGGTTGATCTCAGTCTCAACAATCGTACGAGTAGGTCTCAAAGAGTATATGCATACTGAAAATCCTTTAAAAAACTCAATTGTTTTTTTCCTGCTCAAAATACATAAAGGAGCATGCGCAGCGCTGGCGTAAAGGCAGACGCTCTCTGGCCACCGCCTGTTTGTTTTTAAGCCATTCTTCAAAAGTTGTATGTAATCAACACTCCAGTTCCAGTGTGATCTTCGAGCACCTCGACTCTCTGAAGATTTCTAGAAAGCTGCTAATTGAGCCAAAGCGCGTGGGTCATCAAATTGAATTTTTATATCGATTTATTTTTCTATACTTTCATCACGTAAGTTTTTCGTGTGTTTCTCTTATAAACCACGTACTTTTAAGTGTGTAATTGAAGCTTTCCCGCAATTTTTTTCTATTTTACCGGTCACAATGTAGTCAACTAAAAATAACTTTTTGTCTTTAACTGTGCGTACATCAGTTTTCTGCGAGAAGGTTGCTAATTTTAATTCTAATTTTCTGCCAACCGTTTCAGTTGAACAAGTTTCTGTATATTGCGCTACTCATTCGAACACCTGGCGTTGCTGGAAACGTCGATGTTGTTCTTAATTATAGCCGAACTCCAATCCGCTTTGAACGAGTTCAATTTAAACTGGTGCTCCAACTTCAAGAATGTTCTTTAACATATAAAAGGAATTTTGTGGCTTGTTTGAACGTGAGTTTCAACTTGTCATCTGTATTCATTCATGTAAATAGATATATAGATGATTTAAGTTGCGGTCTCACCAAACATAAAAGCTTGCTGTTTTTTGACGCAGACGTTGTTTTGGAGCCGGCGCACGTTTTCTGTACACCTGCTTTTCCAATTTACATACTCGTTTTCCATATTTTTAAGCATAAACTGACTTGTTTTTCAAAATTTCAGGCACTTGAAAAGTTTTTCGTGACTAACCAAATGTTTCCAGTCATGAGGTTAAATGATTTCGCGTGTTTTCCTTACATCGCTTGAAAGTACAGTAAACCTTTTTATTCTGCTGACGCTTAGCCTTTGTTTCGAATTGAATACCATTGAAGAACTCTTTAAAAAGAGCTTTTGAATAAACAATGTCTAATTATTCAGTGTAATCCATGTTAAGTTAGTTTTCGTGTCACGAATGACGCATCTGGTTGGTTATTTTCAAAGACGTATTGTGTGTTTTCTGCATGTTAATCCCGTCTTAAGCGTAATTATCTACAAAGCCGACGGAACAGTATTGTACTGAATACTCGTACCTGTCAATTCTGTGTATTGTGGCCTCTGTCTTAACTAGTTTACTGCGACTCGACCTCGAACCATTATAACAGCACCTTGGTGATTGGGGGCGAAGACAAAGTTCATAAAATGAAATGGTTAGTTAAAACCTATCGATCGCACAAAGAAGATAAAACTCAGTGAAATATATTGGTATAGATACTCATTCCTCATACGCTCTTGCATGGAGCAGGTTTAATTGAATTTCGTTGCGTTGGCACGTCCGATTTGAGCCGACAAGGTAAGTAACTATTTTCACTCATTGTTTCGGTTTTCATCTTTACCTTATCTCAGTTTTTTTATCTTTGAAACTGAACCAAAGCGCAAAAAAGTAGAACGCAGTGGGTGGCCAAAGACTAATCAATGAAAATATTTTTTATGCATACATTTTTTTCCAGTTCATTGAAAGCTTAGCCGAACCTCCTCCTCCGCCTCCTTTCTCCGCCTTTATTTATCTTCACGACTCAGACGAGAAAACTCGGGATTGTTGGTTCGACATTGTGAAATTCCAAGTTGTTGTTCTGAAGCTAAACAAGCTGGTTCATATGGAGCGAATTATTCCAGTTGTATCCCAATTAAGTCGTTTGATACCAAACTAGTTAATTCTGCTGGTTTTGAATTTTTGCAGACATATGTTGTTCACTTCGTTGGAAAGATAAGGCAACCCTGTAAACATTTTGCCAAGTTGCTCGATAAAATTCCAAGTTAAGCGCGTGACTTCGAAATTTTAAGTTTTACTTACTTTAAGTACAACTTGACACTTACATTTACACTTTCAAACAGATGACAGATGAACAAAACTTTTGAGTATTTCGATAAATTAAATGCTTTAGAAATCTCTTGTGAGAACGTCACATTTCAATCCTTTATTGTTATCAGAAGTTTTTTTCTTTTTTTTTATGTTAGGAAAAGGTACGGATAAAGATGTTTATATGACCAACCTTTCAAACATATCAATGAATTGAATTTCGAACAATTCTCTTATTAAACTGCGGCATTTCTTTCTTAAAATTTTTTTTTCTAAATAGACTTCGTTTCTGCTTTTGTTTCAAAAAAGCGAGAACAAATTAGTTTCAGACTTTAAAAGCCAGTTTGAAAAGATTTCCTAATAACGTTTTCATTATGTTTTTTCCCTTTCCTAATGTTAAAGCAGACAATTAGCAATTTATAATTTTGTTGTCCAACGGCCACGTTTAATCTTTCGACCGAAGGGTATGCCGAGAATTGACCATAAACAAGTTCTAGCGAAACTCAACGAACCACAACACCTGTTCCCACCCTTTCTGTAGACATTGTTAACGAGAAAAATATTAAAAAGCAATTCTTAATTCGCCAGAGCGCAGTGACGCAACTACTCGCCCACAGAAGTAAACACTTTCTCTTGCGGAAAAATATTTCGGGGAGTGTCGTAAAAAACCAAAGCCAAACTAATAACAAAGGCCAACCTGGCAACGCACCGGACGCAGTGAATGGAGACAAAAGTAATACCTAATTGCATTCGATACTCCAATCGAAAGTTTCCTCCGATATGCAATTGTCATTCGCTAATTACTTGCACATAAACGTGAACGCTGGCCTAAGAAAAAATTACAGAGTTGCTGAACCAGATTGTCTCACCAGGTAGGATTTTTCGAGTGTTTTTTTTTTTGTTTTTGTTTTTTTGTTTTTTTGTTTTTGAAGACTCTCCTCATAGTCGTATTTCGGAAATCAATTAGTGTCTAAGACTGAATTTATACAAATCCACTACAGACTACAATCAAAGAAATTTGCAAAGAAATCGAAAATAATACAGGGCTACAAGTGCTTAATACGGCAACATGATATATTTAGAAAACACAAGTTATTTCTGAATGATCTTTACTTTCACGTCTCAAAGTGTATTTCTTACTTTCTACTAAGTGGTCCTGGGCTCTACGCCTGGGTAAGTTCCAGCAAGGAGGGTAAGCCTTGTGCTAGGGTTACCCTAGCAGGCGGGTCAAAGATAGCCCAGGTTTACAAGCAAAATTTCACAGGTAGGGTTACCCTACCACCCAGGACAACTTACCTATGCTTGGTAACCGCACGCATTGTTATCAATGTTCAAAGGGTCTGGAAACAAGTAAAAAGTTGTCCCAGGTAGGCGAGTTATCCCCAGCAGAGCGTTTATAAGGCAGCTAGGGTTACCCTGGCGCTAGGGTTACCCTAGTGCTAGGGTAACCCTAGCTGCCTTGTAAACACGTCGATGAAAAAAAGAAGAAATGTGGGAGCGTTAGGGTAACCCTCCAGCCAGGGTAACCCTTGCACTAGGGTTACCCTACCTGCTTGTAAACAGAGCCTTAAGAATGCGACGACGTCGGGTGATCCAGAATTTTCATGTGAATATTTTTTTATCTATCTTTCGGCTTTCATCATCCGCGCGAGTTTGGTTAGATTTGCTCCAATTACTTACCTGGTAAAATCTAGATAAATAACAACAGCAAAAACAATATGGAATACATCACTACGATAAACAATGACACAGAAACAGCAAAAATAACCAAACTGATCTTTCACATTTTTCTTTTTTAACAGGAGTGGGTACTCTCTTATCCACTTCAGAAAAAAAAGCAGATAATTTTATTGATTCGACAATACAGGGCAAATATTTATCAATCGCTCCTCGTATCTGCCGGAAAAGAGATTAATATCACTCGCCAAACAAAAATGAATTGTTTGACATTTTTGGCAAGAGTAGTTCATTTTCCTCCGTTCAACTTTACCTCAAAGTCTCGGAGAAGAAAGTGTCTTTTTTCTTCCGTGGGAACTAACAGGCTGATAAACTTGTAAATATTTTCAACGCCGTGATCAATATGTTGTCATTTTTGGAATTTTTTTTGCCAAAACATGAAACCGTGTTGAAATAGCCACTTCATATGACTTTATCCTGGAGCTATGGATCTCGAAAAACCGATCGGGCAATATCATAATATTATGGAGCTTTTAGAACCAATAAGGGGGCGACCAGTTAAAGGCCGCGCTGAAGAATAAAAAATAGAATACTGCCATCAGCCAGGTATGTACATATTGTGCGCGTCTTGAAAAAAACTTTGAGGGCAGAGTTCATTTCGTTTTGGTTGAGGTCGCAGCAGAGGCATTTCCAGTTTAAAGTATCGTTGCATGGTGATCTAAGCTTATGAAAGCATAGGAACTCTTCTAAACGGTGAGTGAACACGAAGCTTTTTTCAGCTTATACTGATGGACATTTTGAGCGGATGTAACTGAATAATGGTAAACAATTTAGAAGCTGCTGAGGCCCTGAAGTAATTTATGACGCACTAAGCTCATCTTAATGCAGAATGGCGTCCATAACTAACTCCTTGTTTAATGCATCAGTGTTCCTTATGAGATAACGACGGTGGTTGTTAGGCAGAAAAAGCGAAAGCAAATTGATCATTCGTTACATGCAGTATTTCTATATTAGAGCTAGAATTTAAAGCGCTGAAAAATAAATATTTTAGCGGAATCGATCAAGATTTTCATTTTTAAAACCTTGTTTTCTGAAAAAAATTGTAGCTTTTCTTTGGTACATTCAGCCTTTATTTTTAGTCTGTGCATATACCCTGTCACTCCCTTTTCTTCAGTATGAAGAAAGATTTTCACTTGGTGTTCAATATGTAGCTACGAATCTTTCATGTATAAGTTCGCAACCTACCTGTCTATAAACGTATTTCCCAGTTTCATAACAATTATATGCTACACTTACATCAGCGGTTTAATAGTAAATAGGCTCACGGAACAGCTGAGTGTAGAATGCACGAGAATTAACAAATGGTAAACATCGCAGTGTACACTATTGAGTTATGGATGCACTCGGGAGGTCGCTAAGCATGAAAGAAGCGTAAGAGTCGCGCGAGGCGATAGCCGAGGGCGACTGTAGCTTCTTAAGTGCTTAGCAAACCTCCTAAGTGCGTCCATAACTCAATAGTGTACACTGTGGCGTTTACCATTTCTTATAACATAACATTGATACACATTGTAGCAAAAGAGTTTTCTTTTATTTGACAGAAAAAAACAAGCCCGCGCAGAAAACTAGTCTTTGCATTTGTTCACGTCAGTAGCGTACATCCATGGGCAAATGATGGGCGCTGAACTGACCAATCAGAGCACGCACTTTACTTTGGTTATGTTATAAATCCAAATACTGCACAAAGAGGAGACTTGAAGAGTGTATAACTCTGACATCTCTATAATGGTCTGTATACATTTTTTTAAGGGGTAGACAAGGAGAGTTTGTTTAACAATCAAGAGCTCTTTTCTAGTTGGCGATCATTTCCTTTATTCTCGTGACGTTAATGTGTGACTCAGGGGGGTACTGTAAGGAGAAATTAGATCCTGGTCACTCTTAGGGTAAAAGGTTAAAAAAAAGAATTTGATCGTCAAGTGATCATGAGTTTCAAGCTCTGAAAATTATATATATTGCTCATAGAAAAAAGGAAATAGCCCTTTACGTTTTGCTTAATCTTAGTCAATATCCCGGCATTTAGCAATAAGATTATGACCTCGATGAAATTTCATCTCATCATAATTGGTAAGGGCGGAGCCCGAATTGACTATCACGCATAGACATCGAGAGTGAATGATGTAGCTTTTTATTAGTTTTCTTCTAAAGACATATGAGCTCAGCCAGGCAGCTCATGTTCAGTTTGCTTATTTTGTTTAAAAACTCAAACCAATACTAATGCTCACTTAACTCACTATCTATAACGGGATTGATTAGGAGAAGCTCACCAATTAGACTACAGTATTTGTGATAGAGCGCCAGTAAATCTATACTTAAGTTTGATATATTAATTGAATAAAGGCTGATAGTTTCTAAAGAAACTGTTTGGGGCTGCGTCGGTGGGAGTAACGAAATAATTTGGATATATCAACAAAGTTGAAATGGTAAATTGGCCACCGTTAAGATTATAAAAGCTGACGTTTCGAGCGTTAGCCCTTCGTCGGAGCGAATAGAGGAATTGTGGGTTGTGTGTGCTTTTAAAGGCAGAAAAAGGAGCTACGTGATTGGTGGGAACATGGCAACGAGAAAAACACGAATAAATTAGTGGAATGAAAAGCGTTCGTTGATACCTGTGGGATTTAGACTGTCGGTTTGAAAGATAAGCTTTTCTTCAAGAGTTTTCCGGCTTTCCGTGCTACCTAAGTGTAAGGAAAGACCCCAGATTGCCATGTGTTGCTTAGATATATTAATTGCCTCGTTTGAGATTAACACCAGAAGAATTGTAAGAAAAGAGAAAATGAAGATTTCCCTGGTAGAAATGGCTAGAAGGCTTCAGTAAAGTATGAAAATCGGAATTTACCTTATGTCGTGATGGCATCCTTGGTGTCTATGTTCGGTTAAAATGATTGGCATTCATTTGAAACGACCCTAAATGAGAATTCATTGGACGGTCTCTTAATTAATGATAAACCTGTTTCTCATGGCTTCCGATACAATCACATTGAGTAGATTAATATCAGAAAGTAGGCGGGACATTTAAGTTTTTCATCTAATACACTGTGGCTAGAAATTTATCATTCAATCAGTGATAAACTTGAGCAAGCTCGAGATGATCTGAAAATGACTTGACGAAGTTTATCAACCACTGACCGATCTGAAATTAAATCTTTATGCATCTGTACGAGTATGGCCCTTTTATTATCATTTCATGCGACAGAGGGTGTTCCAATTCGTAGCGGTGTTTGAATTTTGCTCGCCAGAAATATTCACTTTCAACATCAGCATCATAAATACTAATACGGTCGAACCTTGATTATCCGGACTCGTGGGGACTGGGCCGGCTAATCGAAAATATGAATATTAATATTCACATTTTATAGGCTCAGAGAAGCAAGTCCGGATAATCGAAAATCCGGATAATAGAGGCTTCACAGCATAATTAAAACGCTGGGAGAGAAGTTTCGAAAGGTATTTATAATCGTAAGGCGCAGAACTAAGAAAAAACTAAGTCCATCGTAAAGCTGAGTTACATAATGGAACAGGCAAAACTCCATTGCGTGTTGCACGATGTATTTAGTGGATTTTATCACAATAGATATCCATGTGTCCTGCGTTCCTATTGAATTAGCGATGTCAAGCGCACTAAGTTGAGATGAAGAATTAAAGATGGCAAATCTTTCCATTAAAAGTCTTCGTTCACTTTGTCCTTATTTTGGTTTTCTCAACGCCAAGATTGTATCCGTCAGATTAGCATGGTAGTGTCTAAGCCTTCAGCCAATTAGTATAGGAAAAAATTACACTTATCCGCTTGTTTAAAGAGAAAGTAAAATAAACATTAGCACAATAACGAGGAATGTTGATACAATGCTAGAAATGAAATGACAAGGTTAAAGAAGCGTGTTTGTTTTTCCACTGATTACAAGCTGAATTGTTTTTAGAGACGCTCAGCGTGTGTGCAGATGGCTCCTAATTTGGTTTTACTGAACGGAAATTCGAATTGCGCTCTAATTACAATTAGCCGCATAAGGACAGAAAATTTCTCTTAAATTTTTCCTTCGCGAAGTTTTAACTCCAAATTGTCAGCCTTGGACAGCAAACACTCGGTAAGTCCGTAATCTTGGGGGCATTTCTGAAACTTTTGTGAATAACATTCGCAGAAATATTTCAAAATCTTTTCTTTAATTTTGAACACGTCATTGATGAAAACTGTTGCACAATCTAAACTTTTCTTCTTTAAAAATACAAAAAGTCATTTTCTTTTTGAACGCTATAATAACTCGTAGAAAGGATGAATAATTTATTTTTCCATAAACCATGAAACAGATCGGGAATAAATGATGTAAACTTCTCAAAACTGTACTAGTTTCAAACGTGCCACCGTTGTCTTAGCGCTGAGCTTCTTCAAAGCTACCGGTTATCTGAAACTTACAAATACGTTCCTTTTTTCATTTTCAATCTACAATGCTAAGGATAACTTAATGATATTCTGCCGGACTATTTGAAGTCAAGAACGAATTTTAAATGAATTCTGTTCGCAAACAGGCAGCTTAGTTAATTGATTAACCCGCCATCAAAAATTTTGTCAGAGTAGTCGGATTTATGTTGTCGACTAGGGGAGAAGATGCAGTTAATTTTTCGTTTCGTTCTTTAAAGTGGCTAAAGTTGTACTCTGAAATTATCATCACAAAGCTCTTGCATACATAGATAGCAGAGGGACGCTTCGACGAAGAACCAACGCTCGAAACGTCGGCTACTCTTTACGGTGGCTAATTTACATTATCTACTTCGTTGATAAAACCAAATTATCTAGCAGAGAGACAAAGCACAGACCGAAAGTTGACGGTAGTGGAAAGATTGACATTACGTGAGGTCGAAGATCTGAGTAGCAGAAGTCTTCTCAAGCGTGTTTGCGGCCGTACAAATGCAAATTGACCCAAACTAACCGAGAACGTGAGAATTCTAATTAAGATTAATTGCGCTTTAGTTTTGCGACAATTCTAAATTCGGACGTTTTTACACTATAATTTGGCGTATAAATGTTTAGCCGTGACCCGATAAACCTCTTTAATTTTCAAAGGCTGTAATGACCTCTGCATGTGTCCGTTCTTCTGACGTGTGTCACTTGAAGCTTGGGAAGAGTTCGAAACATTGAAAAGTCATACCCCAGTCGGGATCGGACAATTCCAGTTTTAGAACTCTACTCCTCGTACAGAGCCCGGGGAGCTCGAAATTCTGAAATCTAAATGCGTTTATCTGTTGGATATCTTTCCAAAACAATTGAACCAAATGTTTGTTTTGCTTTCAGAGACAATTGCATAAGCTGGACACGGAATTTCTGAGAATCCTAAGAAAGATACTTCTTGACTGAATATTAATATCCTGACGAGATATACCGGATATCATGATTAATCAGACTGACTACAAAGGAAATGCGACCGGGTCTAATGACTCAACGCAAGTAACAGACTCGGATGGTGTCCAACATGGTTTCCCTTTAGTGGCAGTTCCAGCTCTGGTCTTTATGGTATTCATACTAGTGATAAATGGCTGTGTGATTCTGCTCATCGGATCTTACTCATCTTTACGAACAACCAGCAATATCATCCTGGCCAGTTTGGCCGTATCGGACTTCCTAGTGGGTCTGGTTAATATTCCAATCCTCTTGGCATGTTCTACCACAATGATATCTGCCCTCTGTATCAGCACTTATACCTTTAACACATTTACAGCACTGTCTACTGTGCTACATATCTCAGTTATGACCTGTGACCGTTACATTTATATCACGTGGGCGTTACGCTACCAAGATATTGTTAACCGCTGTAGGGTCGTGGCAGTCCTTGGTGTGACATGGTTCCTCAGCCTTGCTTCCTTAGTTCGCCTTTGGTGGACGTGGGACCTTAACATCAACAAATCGGAAGAACACCTTGCTCGGGAAGAATTGCAGGAGACAATCTTCTTTTTGTTCAATATCATCGTGTTTTTCGTTATTCCATTGGTTGTCATGATTGTTCTCGACGCGCGCATGTTGTTGTTGCTTCGCAGACAATGCGCGAGAATTGCGCGTGAAAATATGCCATCACAATGTATGGAATACGAACAGAGGATGCAAAAAAGACAAAGAAGATTTGTTTTGACTTGTGTTCTGCTCTTAGCCCTGTACGTTTTTTTCTGGTTGCCGTATTTTATCATGGAGATTCTACAACAGTACCATCAGGGGCAAGTGCCAACTCAAATTTCCAACACCATTTACTACCTTCGCCTTTGTACCTCAATATCTAACCCATTAATCTACACCCTAAGGAAACATGATCTGAAGAGAAAAGTAAAGGATATTTGTAAGGCGACATTTTCTGGCCGGTATAACAGTTTATCCGGGACAAGACAGGATGATATACCCCTTTAAGCGATGGAATAGGTGTAATCTGCTTCATATATTTGTCCCTAAGTATTATGTGACTTGCCTCTGACGTGGTGTGATCCAATTGCTGACTTTGCCCCACCCCCTCCCCCCCTCCTCGTAAGGTATGTAGAGTAAAATATCGAGTTTAAAGACGGAGAGTTACAACGCGAGTTTTACGCACTGAACGATTAAGTTTTTCTGCGTGAGCATTCTATAATGTAACGTTCAGGGGTTCAAATTTAAAATTCGATGACAGTCGAAGTTATGGTATGTTTTCTGTCGCTGGTCGCGAAAAGTTTTTCAGGGCGATAATAATACGAAAATCTCAAATAGCGTTGATGTTTTTCCGTGGAATTCCATCCGAGATTTCGTTTACATCGCGTATTGCACCGCATAAAAGAAGTGAATTTGTTACATTTACCGAAACTTTGAGAAGTGAGAGTCTTCAGGAAACGATCAAAAAGGAGAAGTCACCTCGGGGCAAATCTAAGAGAAGTCCTGAGCCCAAAAAGTTGAAGGCAGAAGTTTTTGATGAAGCGAAAGCGTTTGACCTTACCTTTCGGTTTTTCCTTACGGATGTTTTGAACTTCATTTAACTGTTTTCCCTGGTGAGGTCTCGAGATGACCCTTCCCTCGAATTTCAATGGACCTCTCTCACACAGGACTTGCCAGGGAGTTCAATGTTGTCTTTCATTGGTTGGCAGCATGGCCAAATCGATATTCGCTTAAAACGAGGTGCGAAAACTGTGAATTTCTCTGTAAGCAAAAATCTCGAAGTTTGTTTTTAGGCAGGTTACCTCTACTTAAACGAGTTAACAGGGAACGTTGTTTTGACGGATTTTGATGAAACTCGGCCGGAATATTCGTCAGTTAACAATACTCTAAAAGGTGTGTATTTCTCTGTCGTCTTCTTTTCTTATTAGACTTCCCAACGCATGAAAACAGCCAACATACTTTTTATCGTTCAAATTTAAAATAGATTTTCTTCTTTATTTGGATGACCGCATCAACGCGAAGGTTAGTTAGTTAAACATACATCATCAGTTTTGTTTTTTAAGATTTGCGCGTGCCTACCAAAACAAAAACTGTCAAAACTTTTGAAATTTTTAGAATCTACATGTATACTTCGATAGTTTAGCAGCGATGTATAGTTTTCTGTCGTTCTTTCAAAGTAGCACCCTATTTTGTAGACAATAACCTTGAGATTCGTAGTTTGTCTGATAAACATGAAGCACCGCAGAATGGGTTTCCATGAAAGGTGCGTTCCCTCCCATTGATGGCCATTTACGGTCGTCCCGAATATGTTAACCTTACTCGGTGGTTAAACATTATAGTGCGCATGGGTATTTTGCGAGTTGCCCAGTATTTTAGCAGTATAGGAGCAATAAACAAAATATTAAACCATGTTATGAGGGATTCATTATTTCACCTTTATTCAATTTTCGTAGTATTTAAACATTTAGTTTACGATATACTGCGCGAAAGACGGAGACAACAGTAACAAAATAATTCAAGTGTTCTCTGCGACCAACAAGAAATAATTATATTGCACTTAAAAGTTCGCTTCTTTGAAAGTCAAGCAGAGAAAATACCACGCAATTCGCAAAATACCCGTGCGTGATTTAAAACCATTCAAGAAGTTTTATTATATCATTACTCAAGAGCATTTTTATGTAAATAACGAACATTTGATCACTCACTTTAGCTTTGTTTGAATTATCAGTACACTGCTGTGGTAGATCACAGATGATCTGTTCTTTGAAAATTGCTTTCTAAGTTATAAATGCTTCTGAAATTAATTTGTTCATTTAAGGAGGGATTTGATATCTAATTGCTAAGAGACAGGTTATAAAACGATTTGATATGATGCGGTAGGTGAGAAAAATAAAATAAAGAAAGGGTTTTAAAAAGTCAATTTAATTTTCGGCCACCATTGAGATTTTTATAGCTGACGCTTTGAGCGTTTAATGACTCCTCTGCAGATCAAAACCATTCCTCCTGACAAATTAAGGGCTAACGCTCGAAACTTCCACTTCAGAATCAATGTCTCTACGGTGGCTTATTTACATACTCAACTTACCGTAGTCGATAAAACCAAATCATTTTGTGATAACCCCCACCGATTCAGTATCACAGTTTCTTTAGAAACTTACCCCATTTCTTATTTTTTTTTTTAATTCAGGCTACATGCATTGTTTGCTGATAATAACACGTTATAAATGACATAAGGATATTTTGAATCAAATCTTTGTTTCCTTGACAACATAAAAACCAGTTAGGACTCGTCTCCATAAATCTATCTCGACATATTATAATTCCACGTCAGTAATTCTCTACCGAATTCATGTTTCGAAGTGAAGGTCATGCCAGGCCGAAGGAAGTACTGGACAAGCCCCTCCGGTTTTTGTAAATTTCTAAGGTAAATTAAGATATTCGTAAGGTTGAACAAGCCATTGGATAATATAGAATTGACTGCTTTGTTCAAATTCCCAACCAGCATATCTAAATTTATAGGCTAAGTTGTGATCATTGTAAGGGTAAATAAGCAATTAAATAACGTGGAATCAATTAATTCTTAGTACAAACGCATCCTGATTTCCGTGTGGGGAGAATTATGAACTCGCAACTTTAATGCTTACGAGTATTACGAAAGTGTGCAAATTGGGATTTCGCGTTGAAAACAAAATTATGTCCTTTCGCTGCTATTTCTCTCTGATAAGAATTCATATAATTGCTTTCCCATTTACTTTCATTTAAATCACTATTTCATTGAATTGAGCGTAAACAGAAAACACTGAATCGACCAGTTTGGGGTTTCTTAGTGGAGTTAAAACACTGCCAGCTTTACCAGCTATATCAATAAAATCTCTTCTGCCTCAAGAGGATTTTCCAATGGCGCTAATACGCCGCCCATCCTTACGTTCTCAAACTGCGCAGTAGTTGTTATTCTTTCCCACGATCTGAGCTTATTCTGAAGCGTAGGATATCTAAAGGTTTTTTGGGGTTTCCTTTGGCTCTATGGAAATACTACGATCACCAAAAATCTGTTGGCGCCGATCAATAGACGAGGAATAACTTCTTCATGATTAATCATATTAATTAATATTAATTAATATTAATTAATAATATTAATTGTACAGAGGGCTACTCATATGAACTATGTTTTCGTTGCAGTTTTCAAGGAAATCGCTTCTGTGTCCTGTTTGGTTTTAGTCTTTTCGTTGTTTTCTTGGTTTGTGTGCAAATGAGCCTTCTGATTGGAATGTACAAGGGGGTATCAACGGAGAAATTCCACAAAAATTACCAAAACCTGAGCCAGGAAAGTAGCTCTACGCACAAAGAGAAGAAGCGACTGAATGTGATAATTCTGACCCATATGAGTTCCGGTTCATCCTTCTCCGGAAACATTTTTAATTTGCATCCAGATGTGTTCTATCTCTATGAACCCCTTCATGACTTGAGAAAAGTTGAATATGGAGAGGACTGGACTCCACTGAACAAAACAGCAAACGATGCATACAAAACTGACTTTTCCAATTTGCTTCGCGACCTGTTCACATGTAAATTTAAGGAAAAAAAGAGTTTGAGGAGAATTTTTGCTGAATTTTTGAATGTGCCAAAGCGTCTTGCATTTATGTATTGGCGCTTATTGAACTCAGAAATCACAAATGAAACTGTCAAGAAAATTTGCTTGGCAAAAGAAATAACAGTGGCAAAAATTATGCAGACAAGGCTACCAGGTAAAATTGGAATACAGGAACTGCAGAATTTCTGTAACTCTAATGGTATGCAGTTCAACTGTTTGTTTATCCACCTCGTGAGAGATCCACGCGCAATGCTATCTTCGTTATTGAGGCGTAAATTTTTTATTCAGGATTCCAGGAATTTAATGTTTTCATCAGGAAACTTGACTCCAGAGGCTAAGGAATTGGTTAAGAAAAATGCGCAATTATTGTGCTCACAGGTGGTTGACAATTTAAACTATGTGAAACAAAACTGGTATGACTTTTTCGACCGTTACAAGCTTGTGCGTTATGAAGACATCGTTACAGATCCTTTAGTCAATGCGGTGAAATTTTACGATTTTGTTGGTCTTCCAATGGTTGAATCTATTCATGAGTGGATCGTTGGAGGTAAACAACTTGTTAGCGCGACTGGTTCTCAGTTCTCACCGAAGATTGTAGCTAGAATTGATCACTGGATGTCAGAACTAGAACCCTCTCTAGTACCTTTATTCGAGGAGGCTTGTGGGCCACTTATGGAACTAATGGGATATAATTATGCAAATGATGTTACTCGAGCTGAGCAGAATGACAGTGAGCTATTAATAACTAAGGAAATACCGTTATTGGAGGAATTGTCATTCACGAAATATTGAAATTGCATTGCAGTGAATTAATCGACTTACGATTGATAATGCTCATTATGGCTTGCTCAATGAGTGTCGTTAGAGGGGATGAAGTGCGAGATTTACACCCCCACCTACCCCATGTTCCAATGATGATTATTTCAATCTTTTAATGCGTCTTCCCGCGGGACAGGTACTTTGAAAACTGCACTTGACCGGTTGGTCGTTCCACGATAAGGTTTCATACATGATATTTGGCGGCCTACAGTTTTCGCGGCTATCTTACTTATCTCGTTTTTCGACTCAGCTCAATTAAACTAAACGAAGCAAAGCTATTTTTGTCATCGTTTAAACCGAGGGCTAGAAAACTGGTCATTACGTAGGTCAAAGCTAAATTGAAACTTACATCTTTTTAAATTGTAATAGCGTTATTTCTTTTATAGTGTTATCTTTGGAAAATGGATAGGTGATAGGTTTCCTGATAGCCTTTGTCAGTGAAAAATTTCCAGTGCTCAATTACAATACGCTTTGAATTGGCCCCCTATTTGTCAACTGTGTCGCTGTGTAAAACGCCCAGAATGCCTGGACATCATCAATTATTCATGAGCACTGAAGCGGGAGAATTGAATGCTATCACGTCCTGAAAAGCCCAGAATCAGAGAAGAAAGAGCGAAACTAGCGTAGCAGCGTTAATAAAACTCGTTTTCCCATTAAGTAAAAGCAATAAGTGAGAAACCCAAGAGCGGGTTTTTGAAGAGTAAGGGTTTCTCTTTAATTTAATCTTAAAATAGGCAGTTTGAGAAAGTATAAGGACTATTTCTGAGCCTTTGAAAATAACGAAAAACGGACATTTTTAATACAAGGCCGATTTCAAAAGCGATTTTTTAAAAACTCAAACCGGCTTCCAAAATCCCAAGAGCGGGAAATGTCAGATGGAGCTCTCCTGAAATAGAATTCGTTTTAACTTTGAAAATTAGTGAAAGACAACCACTATTTCTCACAGCTTTAAAATTTCCTGTTGAAGTTCCTTTTGAAAATGGCGTGTTTCGAGTTCGACTCCATTGTTTTCAGCCCACGCTTGAATAACAATGGTTGTCAAACCGAACAACGGCCTATTCCAGAAAACCACTAATTTATAATAAAGACAATTTACCGCGTGTTTTAAAAATGATCTAAGTGCATCAGCTGATTTCCACCACTAGACCAAGCGATGATGAATGATCGAAGCAAAATGAGCTCATAGAATCCCCGATCGACCCTATTCTTATACATGTAGTTCCAGCTTTTCTTGAGGAAAGCAATCCAGTATATGTAATTAAAATGAGCGGTGAAGCTTCCTCGGCCTCCCATGCAAGTGACAAATAAGACCTATTAAGGCAGTCGAACTAATCACTGCGTAAGTTCACTCTTAACACAGTGTGTGACTGTTTTTCGTTTCCAAGAAACAAGAGTGACTTGAAGTGACCCATTACGTTCTTTTCATTATGGAAAAATAAATCGAGTGGTTTTTTCCGATGAAAATCGAATCCTAAACGGGAAATGATAGAACGAACGTGTCTGTTGAGTAAGATAAAGGAAGAGATGAATGTGTAACGAAAGGTTTCAAAATCGAGCACTGCCAGAGTGATTAACGACCTTAATGATTGTTACACCCTCCAAAACGATCTATCAGCTCTACATGATTGGAGTAAACTATGAGAAGTGAATTTTAATTCACAGAAATGTAAACAGCTCTGTATAACGAGGAAGAAAAATCCAATCCACAATATCTATCATCTTGGTACAGAACAATTACTCCTATCTGACACGCAAAAGGATCTAGGTATAATGCTACATCACACACTAGCATGGCATGACCACATCTTTACAAAAGTCAATTCTGCCAATAAGATCCTGCGGCTAATTAAACGGAAATGTGGAAATCAGACACAGTCTGCTGTGATTCACAAGCTTTACATACACCTTGTGCGGCCTCACCTTGAATATACGCCTGCGAAATCTGGTCCCCTCACCAAGCCTTTTTACAGGACATGATTGAATGCGTTCAGAGACGAGCCACGCGACTCATGATCAAAGGAAAGTCTTACATGGAGTGGTTAAAATCTCGCCATCTTCTAACCCTTAAGTCTGAAAGGAATCTACTTGACTTGATCTTCTTTTACAAACGTTTAAAGGGACTCTTAAATATTAACTTATCTAGTTTATTATTTCCAGAAAAAATTAAGCATATGAACTAGGAAATGCTGATCTGTCATTTAAAACTCACTAGCGAGAACAAACATGCTTAAAAATTCATATTTCCATAGAACAGTTAAAGCCTGGAATTGTTTACCTACGCATGTCAGAAAGTCTGAGTCTCTTTCTGATTTTAAAAGTCTCTGTAAGACTTATTTATACCAGTTAGACGCTGAATTAACCTAATTTATTATTAATATCATTATTATTATTATATTAATATTATATGTATATAGGTATATGTAATGTTTTTTTTTGGGTAGCCTTTTGTAAGGGAACCTGTTCTTGTTTCTTGGCCTTCCTCTCAGCTTTGTATGTATGTTAAGTTTGTTGAGAAAATGATTAAAGTAAAATAAAGTATTCTAGCCTGTAACACACGCACGCAATGTGTGACTTCTTTTCTAACAACGGCTTAAACAATAATTTTATAAGCTTGAAAAGCTAATGAGCTAAACCAATATTCCCAGGTTATAGTAGCTTGCTGCGACATCTACATGATCATGTGTAAGCTTTTTCAGACGAGTTTTCAGTGCACGTGCGTGATAGCCTTTGGCCTCCTCTTTGTCACCCATGCCGCTATGTACAACACCAAGGTTATTGCGGCTTGTTGCGAAATCTACATGGTCAGGTCCAAGCTTCTTCAGACGAATTTCCAGTGCGCGTGCGTAATAGTCTTTGACCCCCTCTTTGTCACCCATGTCGCTTTGTACAACACCCAGCTTATTGTAGCTTTTTGCGACATCTAGATGGTCAGGTCCAAGCTTTTCAGACGAATTTCCCGTGCGCGTGCGTAAAAATCTTTGGGGCCCCCCTTTTGTCACCCATGTCACTGTGTACAACACCCATCTTATTTTAGCCTTTTTCGACATCTACATGGTCAGGTCCAAGCTTTTTTAGACGAATTTCCAGTGCGCGTGCGTAATAATCCTTGGACCCCTTCTTTGTCCCCCATATCGCTGTGTGCAACACCCAACTTATTATAGCTTTTTGCGTTATCTACATGGTCAGGTCAAAGCTTTTTCAGACGAATTTTCAGTGCGCGTGCGTAAAAATCCTTGGGCTCCTTATTTGTCATCTGTGTCACTGTGCACAATACCCAGGTCACTGTAGCTTGATGCGACAACTACATAGTTAGATCCAAGCTTTTTCAGACGAATTTCCAGTGCACGTGCGTAATAGTCCTTGGCCATCTCTTGGTTACCCATGTCGCTGTGTACAACACCCAGCTTATTGTAGCTTTTTGCGACATCTACATGGCCAGGTCCAAGCTTTTTCAGACGAATTTCCCGAGCGCGTGCGTAAAAATCCTTGGACCCCCTCTTTGTCACCCATATCAACCCATATCACTGTGTACAACACCCAGCTTATTGTAGCTTTTTGCGACATCTACATGGTCAGGTCCAAGCTTTTTCAGACGAATTTCCAGGGCACGTTCAAAATAGTATTTGGCCCCCTCTTTGTCACCCATTTCGCTGTGTACAACAACCAGGTTATTGTAGCTTGATGCGACATCTACATGGTCAGATCCAAGCTTTTTCAGACGAATTTCCGGTGCACGTACGTAATAGTCTTTGGCCTCCTCTTCGTTACCCATGTCGCTGTGTACAACACCCAGGTTTGAGTAGATTGATGCCTTCTTAAAACTTCGCTCTTGTCAACACACTGCAAGGCCATATCAAAATATTCAAGTGCTGTACAAAATTCGCAATGATTTTGACACACCTTACCCAGATTTTCTAATTAGGATAGATATTTTTGCATGGTTAATAAGTCACTATTGGCCACTGGATAGGACAGTTGTTCAATCTTATCAATCAGCGTTGCTAAATGCGGGGCATTGTTCTTTGTGATAGTAAGAGATTCTTGATAGAGCTCATTCCTTGAAATTTCCGCGTCTATGAAATTCGAAAAAGACGCAACTGCTCTGAAAACGAATTTGCGCTTTTCAGTCTCGGCACAATATTCTATAACTGGATTGATGATTGCATTAACGACTCTGTGTACCCGAATATAGTCGCCGCTCTTTGTCTCCTCAAACAAGAACAAGGAGCATCTATTGATCCGTGAACGAATCATGTCTTCATCTTGAAACTCACTCTCGGTATCAATCATGATGTACTTCACGACGACATCTTGATGTATAGGCTGTGGTGCACACATAGAGAGAAATAAAAACGTAGGACCTATTACTTTGTCGGATTCCATCGCTTTTTGTACGGCGAGTTTGACTGCTGTGCTCATTGTTTTCTGATAGCTTGGATTGTTCTCAGCCAGAAAAGTCTCAGTGGTAATTCGCGGCCTTTCTCCAGTTTCTGTTGATAGTCTATCCAGCCAAAACTAGAAGTTTTTTTGTTCTGACGAACTTCTCTGACGTAGGTGGCGGCGCTGGCTAATGCAAGTGGTTGGTAGTCTAATGCTTTTGCGATATCTTCCACCACGCTATCACTGACACCAGAAAGGAGTCGTAACAAAGAGCAGGCATCAGCAGGATGCATACCTTCACTAAAGGAGATATGCTGAATGGAAGAGCTTGGTAGAGGAATGGACACAGCATCCTGTGTTGTTATCAATAATTGGCTCCTTGCCTACTTCTTATCTTTAAACTCTCGCAAATGAAAATCTATTTGTGATAAGCTAAGGACATTATCAACCACTAGCAGCCACGACGAGTAAAGATTTACTTTTATGCTAATTAATGTCTTCAGACTCGCAATCTTCTCATCTGTGCTCAAATTTTTGGAGCCGAAGGTGTTTGTTTCAGTATACTCCGGACAGTTGCAATGTCGAGCGAAAGAGACATACGATTCCAAAAGAGTTTGTGAATTTTCTGCATTTAGCGTCATGACAAATGAAGTAGCCGATGAACTGTGTTGGACTTCGTCATAGAATCGCTCGGCTGCCAGACGAGCAAGCTGAGATTTTCCACTTCCAGGGTTTCCTGATATATACAGGGTGCTTACGCCGTCATTGTTTTCGCTCTTGAGAGCTTTGAGCTGTTGTGTAATTTCTGCAACCTCTTTACGTCTTGGTTCAACGTCGTGTGTAGGTTTAGAGGGACAGCGTTTAAATCCTTTGTTGGGAAATCTGTCTGGTGTTCGACGGTCTGAATTTTTGAAGCCAAACTACCAAGCCCAAGTGCTTGGAATGTAGTGTATACCTTTGAGATGGAACTTTTGAAGTCTAGGTCGGAGATTTTTCCTCGAGGCATGTGTGCAAATTCTCTATCGCGAAAAATTCTGAGATTATTCACATGAGACCGAACTACTGGAGAGAGACTGTTCAGGCAATTTGAATAAAGAATAGCACAAAAAAAAGCATGGGACAATCCCAATCAGCTCTGTCACCGTTTTTCATGGTGGTTAAAAGATCGGCTCTTTTAACCCACGCAGAGGGAGACTCGCCGTTCCAAAAGTCCAGTCCATTTTTATGATTATCTTTCCATTCTCCTGATGTTATTTTGTAGCGATTGTCCCATTCTTGCTTGAAGATCTTTCGTAGACCCTCAGTTAGGATATCAGTGACTATATAGCAGATCCTGTAGTAGTTCAGTTGCTCTGCGGAGTATTCTACCGACGAAGCCATACTGACTGACTGTGACCCTTTGAGAAACGACAAATTTGATGTTAACCAATTATCATGGTGTCTAAGGTTATTGGTTGATTTTTTAGCTGAATATTTTAATTTCTGCATTATTTGACAGATAAGTCATTGCTTTGACTTTTTTAAACAAAGACACATTTCTCACCCCCCATCTTACCTGATATCTAAAATAATTCTTACAAATGTAAACTGATTCTTAGGTTAGCTGAAGAATTAAAACTGAACTTAAAATTTCAATTTTCTGTATTATTTGTCGATTGCTTCTCTGGTAGTCATTCATCCAGCCTTTTGCATTACGTTTTATTTACACTGTATTTTTTGGTTGACGATGGAAAAATAGCTGACCACGAGTCCATGGTCCATGGATTATCCCGACGGACTACCCTAAGGTGGACTAGCCTTTAGATTCTTTTATTTTGGTTACCCACAATAAACACCACGAAAGGAAAGTGACTCCTGTAAACTTTGTCATAATGTCTAATGTGATTAATTCAGTTAAATTTCAGCATATTTTTAATTTAACTGATTTTGTAAGAGTAACCGAATAACCAGGGAACTGAATTCACTGGAAACCTTTAGCTTTTAGTTGATAGTCATCCTAGGATTATTGTATCTAATGTATCAGCACCACTGTGGACATAAGGTTGTTGGTCATCTTATCCATTCTTAATTTTAAGTAGAGAATTACCACCAAATCAGGAATTCAGATAATGGACATACTGCGGGAAAGGTCAAGGAGAAGTTACAGCAACTACAAATTTTCCAGCCATTTTCATAGTAATTTCGGGTTAATCCTGCCATTATTTTCTAATTTAAATTCTACTGCAGCATTCACCACTCAACAAAAGGGCCGTTCTGAAAACCACTTTTTGTGAGAACGCACCCTGTCTAAAGATTATTATTAAAAACTGGATCATAGGATAATGCAATTCAAGACTTTTTATTGGCTTAGCCATTATGGTATATCAGCCAATATACCATAATCTACAAATATGGTAAGCGTACGCGTCAGCTTAAAATCAAAAGGGAGCTAAAAAATCCGTTTTCTTCTTACAAAATAATAATTTCTTGGGGGCGTTTTTAATAAAACAATTAATCCACTCGCGCTTGTTGGATATGAGATGATTATAGCCAACTCGGCGCTATGCGCCTCGTTGGCTATCCATCATCTCATATCCAACGCGCGCTCGTGGAATAATTGTTAATTATTATTATTATTATTATTATTATTATTAAAAGCAATCCAGCTTAACCGTTCTGTACAAAGTTAACTAAGGGTTATGGCATCGGTAGTAATTAGAGATCACTTTTATAAATTGACAAACGATTCCCACAGTGAACAAAAAAAATTTCTTTCAAAACTGTTAGTCATTTTAGAGACCAATAAATGACCACTAGACTACATTTCAAATATTTTTGTGCACAAATGTATTTTCAAACATTAATGATTATTGTCATAGGATCAGAGTTCAAAGGGGACTAGAATGTTGCATTGTAAGATCGTTTGGTTTCAGCAGCAACCAAGTTAAGATGAGGTTTGTTCGCCAAAGTCTAATAATCCAGTACATGGAGATGAAGATCCTCTCCCAAAGAAAGAGGGCGCCCACGTATTTTGATTTTAATATGAATTTTCACAAAATGGTACAATTTCATATGAACCTAACATAGTCAATAGACTCTGTGTAAAATCGATACATTAATTTTGCTTTTAGTGCAGGAAAATGAAGTATCTGAGTCCCCGAAATTCAAAGTCATTGCAGTTTGCAAGAAACATCCGATCTGTGTTAAAATTTTGAAACGGAGTCCTCTCATTGTGCTTGCAATCGTGCAAGTAACCATTTGTTTAGAATTTAAGCAGACTAATCGGGCATGACGTCCGTTGTAGTTTTTCAATTGTGCTTGGAACAGTTTTGTCACATTATCTGTTCATGTTTAGGTACACACATCTGCTTTTGTGTTCACTGAGTTGCACCTTTAAAATTTCATTATTGATAATGTCCACATGAAAAGCACAGAACCAATTGCCTGACTGAAACTCAAGTAATTTGATTTGGTTTGTTTTCGGTTGACTGTTTTGTAGCCCCAAAAGCCATTCAAACCTCTAAAGCTACTAAAGTTGAAAAAAAATTGATACAAAAGGCTTTTAATAATAGGAAAGAAAGGATTGTTCTTCAAGTATAATTGCACTCACAGTAACAATGAAATAATTTATCGTAATTTTGTGCCGGCATTAAACCAACTTTAGTTGTCAAAGGTGTATATATGTGAATTCATTACACAATATAGTAATAAATGTGGGGTTTAGAGTGCTCTCTCCAGGGTGAACAATGGTAAGGGGGAAGCAAACTCCTCTTATGATTAACTGGACTCTGTAAATAAGTTACTTGCTCTTTTCTTTTTTCTTTTTTTTTTAAATTCCTCATTCATATCCTTGGGTGTGCCAGCCAAGGATTCGTCCCAATCAAGATTTAATTATGCCATATGTGAGCACTTTTTTAAGTGCCATCGTTAATTGTTTGGCATTGTGTGTTTGACATTTAAATGGCATTTTAAAATTCCTATCCATCCTCTTAGCTTAAGTCTGATGACTGCATAGTTTGTTGAGATAATTAAAATGTTAGTCTATTTACGCGACTGCACTTTCCTTTATATTGTGCCCTGTACAGTCATGTAGTGTGAGAGAACTAAAATATTGTGAGCACAGAGGCACCTGTAGGGAAAAAGAATGATCTCCTGAAAGCGTAAATCGATGAAAGAATATGTGAGAATGGTATGGTATGTCCCCATTTTTGCCAGGATTCAAAATTTCGGCATCAAACTTTCAACTTTGCGTTGTACCTTAAAAGCACTTAAAAGCTGCGAAACTAATTTTTTGCAGCAGATTTGTGGGAATTAATTAGTAAGAGCATCTTGCTGCCGATCAGCGAATTACTGAACTGCGGGCTGAAGGTAGAAAGCCGATAGTGATTCGTCAGTGATTTGCGTCGCAGTTGATTCACAGCAAAACAGTTCCCCATATGTGCGCGCTTGTGACTTTCGACTTTTAGTTGTAATGACCAGCCAGGGGAAGCTTTACACAAACTACTGCAGTAAACATCCTTTCTTAAAAGCTAAATTTCTTGTATACAGGTACGGTCATATATAGACTCATTATAGATGCCCCGCGGCATTCAGACATTTTTGATGAGTTTCCGCTAAAAGATACTTTCAAACTTCTTAAGAATAACAGATGTTTGTTTAGAGATGTAAAGCGATTCCAATAATATTATTTTGTTTTTTATTTAGTGAAAGGGTTTCCTGAGCTTTTAAGCTTAAGACACGATTTCAATGGCAGAATGTCCAAAATAATTACTTAATCACACATCGCTCAAGATTTTGAAACTTGCCAATATGCTTTTTATATCTTCGTTGGCATGGAGTCATACATAATAAATGAGGCATGAAACTTATGGAATTAAACTGGTTAATGAAAGCTGGAATACTAAACAGAATGAAAACGATAAGTTGAGGAAAGAAGGCTTGTTTGTGCCCGTTTATTTGGCCACACGAAAAACAAAATACTCGTAAAATGATTATGTGATGCTCATGCGTGACTTTTGTTCATAACAAAACACTCTAAATTTAAATATTTGAGGTTACGTGAACAATGTTCGGGTTTCCTTTTCTAGAATATTCTTTTGTAGATGGAAGTTTGGAATAAGGGAAATAATAAATTTCATTGATTAAAAAGGAACTTGATATCTTTCTAACTGTCCTTTTAAGAGGGGAAATTCCCAGGTGTCCTAAATACGATACATCGACACACTATAAAACGAAATTCAAACTGATAAGATGCTTACACAATCTCTATAGTTTAAACTGATGTTTGCCCAGACACAAACAACACCATTTTTGACAAGCTAGGAGAATGTTTGTGGTGAACTATTAATTCGACGTAAACTACATTCCTTGCGATGAGAATGGAGCCATAAGATTGTTATTCAAGGCTCGCCCTGGCCGCACAAAACATAAGGGACTTCAGTTAATTTCAATATTACTCCACCTCTGCTTTACAAGGGGAATAGGTGTTTCATGAATAGATGTAAATTTTTCACCCCAAAAAAAAATGTAAGTTTCAATCGATAGTCGTATGATATAGTTTGATACCTTAACCGTCCATGCTGAATGAGTTTATTTCTAAGTTTTGAAATATTTTTTCAATGTATGTAATTAAAAGAAAAGGTCAAACATTAATCCTCGTCGATTAGCAAAACTGTCGCGAGCTACGTTTCTTGAAAGCAAAACTAAGAATTTCCATATTCCTGTCTATCAGCGTGATGATTATGGTTTTAGTAGATGTCATGTGACCATCAATTGCAACTTGATATTCATCAACGAACCACGTTTAAATGTCACGATGTGGTAAACCACCAGAGGTCGGCGTATATAAAACACCTTTTCCCACCATTTCTTGGCGTTGTCCTTTATCGATCTGTGATCGTGAGTCTCTTATTTTCAATTTTGAACCGGACTCTATTAGCTTTAAACCGCACACGAATCCACTGTTTGTTACAGCTCTCCCAAAATCGATCGATAGCAAGACGGTTTATCGTTTTTACAAAATTAGTTGAAAGTTTTCAAATTTCTCACAAGTTTACAAAGACAATAAACGACAGCTTCTTGACTAACAGGAAACGCAAGTAATGATGAGCTATTTCGTAATTATTTCACTAACATTTACAAGTCTGTTCGACTACTTAGGGGAAACTGATCAGTGCGGTTCTCGACTGTGTCCTGCGCTAGTTTAGGAAATAAGTTATAAGCGATATGTCGAACTTTCCCTCGAAGATCTCGTTTCCTTAAAGTGTACGCAAGTGGGTTGAATATCGATGTACAAAGCCTTAGGTAGTAGATGGTGAAAACAACCATATGAGGTACATTATTATTATGGCTCTGTTGTAAGATCTCCAATATGAAATACGGCAGCCAGAAAATGACGTACAACGCGAGAAGGAGAACACAAGTTAACACAGCTCTCTGGCGCTTTTCTTGAAGCTTCCTCTCGCGTTTCACAAACTCTGTCGGCAAATTCTCCCGCGCAATTCTCTGACACTGACTTCTAAGCAGCAACAGCATATGGGTATCAAGAACAACCATGATAATGAGTGGGATCAGAAAAAATACGATGACGTTAAACAAAAACAGTATAGTCTCCTTTTGGCGATCACGTTCCAGGTCCTCAGGGGCTGTTTCTATTTTGATGTTCCAAGTCCATGAAAGTCGAACCAAAGAGATGAGGCTGAGAAACCACGTAATGCCGAGGACGATCATAACTCTTTTGCGATGGACGATGTCACGGTAACGTAGCGCCCAGATGATGTAGATGTAACGATCGCAGGTCATCGCGGTGATGTGGAGTACGGTGGAGAAGGCCATAAATGAGAAAAATGTATAAGAGCTGACACAAATGGGAGATATTATAGTGGAGGTGCATGCCACGAGGAGTGGAATCCCAACCAGACCTACCAAGAAGTCTGATACGGCTAAACTGGCTAAGATGATGTTGCTTGCCGTTTGTAAGACCGAATATGAAGCTATGAGAAATATAACACCGCCATTAATAAACAAAATAAACACCATGAAAACTAAGGCAGGAACTGTTTGAAGCGAAAAACCAACGGTGTCATTATCTGTAGAATTTGTCGACATCGTAGACATTTCTCCCGTGTTTCTGATCGTTTACGAAATCGCCTGCGCGGTGAAGATTTTATCACTGTGAAGAATACTCCTTTCTCTACAAATAGAGCCTGTTTGGTTTTCTATTACAGGCGTATATCAATTCAAGTAAAACTGAGAGCTCTCTTGGGCCTTTGATTCGAGAGGATGGTTTGTCAAAGGCACTCTTCTCTTAGACGTCTGTCGCGATTGTATCTGTGAACAAATAAGATACAAAAAATGCAGTCAGTTCTCTATTCTTTCAATCTGATGAAGGAAAAATAAAAAAAAAGGTCTGCAATGTTGCCTTTCCAAAATATGTGGTAGTTCAGCTGCCTTTGTGGGCCTGATATAATTTGCATGATAAGTAGTCTCCTTCGCAGCCGTTGTTTGGGCTTGTCACGCAACGCTCCCTGCCC
Source organism: Stylophora pistillata (assembly GCF_964205215.1). NCBI lineage: Eukaryota > Metazoa > Cnidaria > Anthozoa > Scleractinia > Pocilloporidae > Stylophora > Stylophora pistillata. The sequence continues at coordinate 14,721,319 of NC_142523.1, forward strand.
CACCAAGTGGTGGGGGAGGGAACGTTGAGTGACAAGCCGAAACAACGGCTGCGAAGCAGACCACATGATAAGTATCTATCCAATAAGATTTGATCTCCTCTGCAGAACCAGAATTTCAAAAAAAACATATTTTTTAATGATAAAAACATAATGATCATATGAAACAATTCAGTTATATCAAAGATTTATATTTGTTAATCATCTAGTGGAATAAAATGCTTGCCGAGAACTATGTCGTCCTCTTTCTCCTTTTATTACTTGCAAATGGCTGTTTAACCCAATTTTTTTTTTAAATCAACATTTGCAGATGATTAGTTGGACATAAATAGTTTCTTTTCCTTTCAAAAATCCCAAGTATTGTTCCGATGCAGTTGTGTAGACATGTAATGTGTGTTTAATTAGTTCAGAAAATATCCGATAAGTTAATAGCTGAGTTGCGCAAACCGCAATTTAACCTGCTCACTAATCTTTTTTACTCTTAAAAATCTCCACAGATTCGGTATATTTTGGGTTTAATGTGTTTTTTACTGGACACGCGACTCTTGACCGGTGTATGACAAATAAAGCTCCTTTAGATCATTGGGAAAAGATGCCTTTCCGGGCTAAAGGTTTCGCATCGATCTGCAGTGTTTACCTCAGTTAAGTTTCTTTTCTTTAACCTCGAAACAAAGAAGACAGTTCTTTCATTTCTCAGGTAACGTTAATATGTTGAGTAAATTTCCGTGATATTTATTTAAGCTACAAACACGAAATTGGGCCAATTTGCGATCTCAATTATCGCAAAGATATATATAATCTTATTTTGTACCTCTTTTATGAATGGAAGAAATCCGCCCGTGCACGAATGTGGCTCAAAGAAAAAAAAAACAGATTTTATCCTAAGCCAATCCCAATTACTGAGCTGCAAGCATGATAAAACCACCGGATTCGTAGATGGACATACTTTTGCTAAGAACGACATAAATTCGATGCAAAGAAAGATAAAACATATTGCGGGGTAAAAGAATCATAACATTTAGTGATCATAGCCAAACAAATGCCTTTAAGCCAGGATGAAATATCAAGATCTTTCCGAAGAGTGTTTTTTCTAAAATCAATTAAGATAAAGAAATTGTTCGCAGCTTAATTCATGCAAAGTTTCTTTGAAGTTCGATACTCAAGTTTTCGTCACGGCAATAGGAAAAGGAAAAAAAATTCACAAACCTTATTCTCCGTCTTTAAAAGCCAAAAGTTAATGAGAACCAGGCTTGCCTCTGGTACAGCGCTGTTATGATTTCAAGTTCAACGGCGACTTTAAATATCAACTATTCCCTGCTGACAACTTCTTGCAATCTTAGGATCCAATTATCTCTATAGAAAGTTTCTGTTTTCGATATACACAGCACGGTATGTCTCATTAGACCTGTTTAGTTATTCTGATGATTGTAAGCCAAAATAGAATGATTTATAGCGAAACCAACGAAAACAAGTCTGATCTCTCATTTTTTCTTATCCCACGAAAAATAATGGCTCATATTTTGTGTGCTTTATGGTAAAAATGTTGCATTGTTTTTAATGTCTTTGTCAAACTTTTAGATTCACCCTAAAAAGCGAAAAACAAAAACAAAAAAACCTTTTAAAAAAATTCAATATTCACAAGCAAAATCTCTCGTAATCGGATATCAGTTATTCGTTGATGCGAAATTAAATCGTGGCCGAAGAGCAAAAATTGTTTAAAACAAGGAAAGGCAAGCAAAGCTATTCAGCTAAAATGCCTCTGGTCTGATGTAAAGTTCTGTGGCAGTCAATAGCTTTTGGTTCCATGTCTGGTGTAAAAGCAAAATGAGGTAACTCGTAATTTCTGTTTTACAAATATTCTGATCTATTTGTTAACAAGACCAGCATTAATTCTATTCATTGTCTACATTCAAATGGCAAATATCGTAGATAAAAGCATTTTCCCATAATTGCAGTAGCAACAACACTTTGAATTTTAGGTCATTGATGCGACTTTCCTTCACAAAACATTCAAACTTCTGAGCATGTTCATTGAAGCGATAAGAACATAATTAATATTTAACAACATTGCATACTATCTGATTCAAACTTGCGAGCATTTAGTAGTTTATCACGTTTGTTTTTCAAGTACGAGGGTGAATTAAGTGCAAGGAAAGAAAAGAAGACTAAACTGAAAACCGCCTTGTAGAATTACATTGGTGTTGGCTCATTAGGTTTAACTAATAAATGCAATAAATAATTCCTCCCACGCAAGGTGTATGGTTCGCGATGATAATAGCTCCAGTACAAATAATTCGCTTGCAGACGGTAGTGACTCTTTTGGGCGTCTAAACATCAAATTGAAACAGTCAAAAAACTGACGCTGACTAAGAACAGCTGTATTTTTCAGTTCAATACAAAATTGCTGTAATTCTTATTCTGCATCCGTATTTTTCCTCTTGGCCTGAAACGGAGAAGCATCCTCGTCTATTCATTTTTCTAATTTAATCTGGGAACTTCCTATTTTTCCAAATTTAGTTAGAACTACCGCTTTTGATATTTGAGATCGGAGATGGATGGAACCACATGCAGCGGATTTCATTTGTCGTTACGGTCCTCCAGCCGAGAGACCAATTACCTGCGCAAAAATATTTGTCAAAACTTGCCTGAAAAGCCGCCCTTTTACGTATTTTCTATTTAAACGGTGCTTTTCGCAGCCAGCTGTCCAAGGATTCATTATCTAGCTTTTCATCGGAGGTACTGTATCACGCAAATTTAGGAGAAGCAAAAATGATCTCACACATAGCAGTCATTCTGAGATTATCACATGATAACTCTTGTTTCCATCACCCGCTGTAGGAAAATTATTTTTTTTAATAAAAAAGCGGTGTTTTCGCCGGGGAAATTAAGATGAAAGATATATAATACAACAGTTCAAAAACATGAAGTGTCTGATGTTTCTTAGAAATGGGTATCATCTTTTGAAATATGATGTTTTATTGGAAGAGAAGAGGCCTCAGGTAATTTGCAGCGAGTGACAATCAAGCCTGATAGGAGGACTTTGTCAGCGTTCCACCAAATTTCCAGCGGTGAAGGTGACTGGTCGGAAGGGAAGTTTATGCTCTGATTTGATATCGAAATAAATGAATGGAATGATAGATGTTTTGTGTGACGCATCATTCAGTCAGTTGGTCAGCGGTAAATGCAACGATTATCCTTAACACGGAGGTAATCATTGAGATATTTTAGGAATATAACGTCTCTTTTATTTTTTAAGCTGTGAGCTGCTGAAGAAAAAGAAAAAACCTCTCACTCTGCAACAGCATTATAGAGATGAAATACAGGTCTTCGTGAGTATTCAACCTTGAAGATTTTCATCGGCTGAGGCGAATTTGCTTTAGCCAGTGATTAATGTGGCAGAGGTTTTGCTGTTTGTCGACAAAATTAAAAAGATTTCCGATGATTGATCGCGTGAATCATCATCTGAAAAGTTGCATATTTTTAGTCTGCCTATCCGTCTAACAAACAAAATAAGATCTTTTTTTTTTTTGGAAAAAAGAAAGCTAAACAAAACAAAACGAACAGACACACAAATTAAAGAAAATAATAGCTCAACCATAAGAGGACAGCTGGATGTTCCCTGGCTTGCGCTTAAGCTTAGGATTTCGTAAATTCGGAGTACTCATAGAAAAGTCCGGCCAAGAATAGACTACTTGGGTTACAACAGTGAGCGTTAACAATTAGCACTGAAAAGTCTTGCAAGTCCTGCTTACAATAAACGATGTTCTAAATACCTGCTAATTGTGCGCTGATAACAAATATTCCAAACTAACATAGGAACGAATGATTACTGAAGGCGGAATTAGGTAGGCAAATTAGATCTATCTGAACACTTTTCTCATTCGTTACCTGTTTACGACCGTGATTATTTGAAGAACGCGTGATATGAGGGTCTTAATGGGGTAGCTTTTACGGCTAACCGTTAAAATTTTGTTCATTTTAAGGCTAACGCTTACAGATTCTTTTCATCATCAGTAAATTAATTCTTTTTTTCGGTTAACATTTCAGTCACGACTGGCCGTTTAAATTTGTCAGTTTTTATGCCTAACGACTAAATTTTCTTGCCGTTCAGTACGACAAGCGGTTAACCCCATGAGACCCTCTTTTATCCGGTAATTTGTCGCGTCCTGTCTATTTTATTACGTTATCAACCGTGTAAATCTCTTAACGGGGCAGCTTAATGAAATCCTTGTTCTTGATAGATGAACTCAAAAAGGCATGAAGCCCACACATGAATTAGCCTTAGATGACACTCAAATGTTTTTTTTTTTTTCCATTTTCTTCCCTATGCTCTGCCAAAATTGAAAAAAAGAAAGAAAGAAAGAAAAATTCACTCAGGTTTTTTAAGCCGAGGGCAGAAGAATTATCATTTCTTGATGGTTAGTTTAAATTTAAATCTCTTACGAATGTCTGAGACGGATTTTGGGGAAACCACAAATTCCGGAGCGGAATTTTCCCGAGGAAGCAAAGAAGAAGTTGATGATGGAAAAACATATTATTAAAACGTATAAGGCTAAGTAGACTTAGTGCTGTTGAATAGCTTTCAGCATGATAACTCAAAGGGCATCAACGCGCTCGCAGAATTTAATTTCACTTCGGCTGAAAACTTCCAATCAGCGATTGTTTGTTTTCTATGCTACTTTTCCTATAATAACATGTTTTTTTTTTTTTGTTCTGTTTGTTTTGAATACGTTACATTACATTCTATATTCATCTGGAATTGTGCATTAGACGGACGCATATGATTTGTACTTTCATGTTGTAGTCTTCTTATATCAATAAACATATCATACCTGAAGAGGGCTCTTAGTTTCTTCTAACTTGCGGCTATTTCGATTAGCCTTAAGTCGTCGAATACCGCCTTAATATTGGACTGTTTAGTTCAATGTTTGACGATTTGGAAGTCTCGGCTCTACTGTAACGAATCTATGGGTTTGTTTCGTCTTTGAGTCCCACTTGGGATCGTAATTGAGAATATAATCTCCTTTTGCGTTTTCTCAAATCCCAAACCGAAACGAACGTCGACTTCTGACAGACGACAACCTCAAATTATGGTTGATTTTCAACAGTGATACATACCGCAGTTGGGATATCTAAGAGGCTTTCCTTCTCTAATTGTTTTGAAACTAAATCAGGTAAAACGTGCTCTGTCTTCAAAAATAATTTTCACTCTGGCGTCTCTGTCATTTGACAATCATAACGGGCTGAACCGCATGAAAACGAGATTAGGAAACCCTCCGGCAATGTTACCATTCTATTATTAAGAACAATACTCTCGACTAGATGTTTATCGCTCACCGCCCTTTCCTCGCTTTTCGTTTTTCCTCCAGGTGATTAGATTCTGATAAACATTTTGAACGGCGTATTTCAACCAATGTTGTTGAGAGCTTCCATCGTCAAATTTACAGTTTCAAAAGCAAAAATCTTATTTTCCTGATGTTCCGTGAGCGGTGCATTTTTTTCTGAATCATCCACCAGCTTATCTTACGCCTCACCTTGATGGGATCTAGAGCTTTTTATCCTTTTGATGGGAACACCGTTAAGATGATTTGGATGAACCACAAACAATGTGAACAGATGGGATTTCGGTCGAAAGGTCTAGAGATCGGCCATCGAAACAAGCATATGTTGCTAAATTTCTTTTTCATCATAAATCTTCCATGGATGTGTCATTTTGCCTCAGCCCTTACAATTTACCCCCCACTTCCCATATCCTCACGCAGTGCACTTTGATGTTCCGACAGCTTGTATACCACTGAGTACGTGAGAGGCAAAACTGAGTCATGCAGGTGTAGTATAGTTTACAAAATTAAGGATTTTTCATCTTTATATTTTTCTTTACAAAAACAAAGCGTGCACCTTCCCCCTAAGGGTCGATTGCCTCTGCATAAACAGGTCAGTGTTCTAATCATTTATCGGGCTCAGCTTACTAATGCTTGATTTACCTTTATCTTGCATTCTTTACCCCACCCTACCCTGCTTGCCAACCTTACCCACCCTACCCTCCTCTGTGAGGAAAACAGACAAAGGTTTGAGATCAGAATATGTAGAACACAATGATGAACCATCACCAAATTTTAAACATATCACAGTTGAAAGGCATTAACATTAAATCAAATTCGATACACAAAGTGTTGAAGTAAATAATGCATGGCAACTTTTGCTCTTAGCGCAACAGTTTCTTCTCAAATATATCAAGTGAATTTCAAAACAGCTTAATGTCGGAGATGATGACAAGGTCAAGGCGCTGAAGAAAATAGGTTATCAGTGCGATCTTGTTTATCTAAATAGAATTTTCTTGAATGACTCAACTTCATTTGCCCAACATGAATCAATCTACTTGGTCTAACAGAGTCAGGCAAACCTTTTGAATCATTTTTGGTTCAAACTTGTTTTGTTCCAGCTTACATCGTAAAGTCTTAAGACGAATATCTGAGAAAGAAATCCCACAGTAACCTTCAAAACGATGATAAACCTTTCCGAATTTTTCTTGTGAATGGTTTTTTTGAAGAAAGATTTAAGGACCGTTTATCAATGGGACCATTTAGTTTCGATGTTGCTAATTTAACTCATTGCGCACAGCATCCACGAAATTTTCTCGCCTGTTTTTTCTTCTGTTTTGGTGCAGTTTAATTTCGGAAAGGTGTTTCATACTGCACGCGTACAATGTCCCACTAAATTGCTTCAAGAAAAAAAAAACAAAAACAAAAAAGTGAGTTACGTTTTCGCTTCAGTTACTATGGCTGATGGTGTGATGATGTCTACCTTCAGGTAAATTGTGGCAAGCTAGATTAGACCTGCACCTTTTCTTCCGCAACAACTCTTGTTTCAAATGTTTGCTTCACTGACAACAGGAGCCAAAAAAGTTATCGTGTCAATTTCACTTACAAACGAACACATCTTGAATGTATACACAAACTCCCCTCTTGGCAGAGTTGACAGGCGATTTATAAACAGATGTGGGGATTTTCAATGTTTAGGGCCAAGTTGTCACAAAGTCATAAATAACGCACGAATTCACACAAACTAAACACTAGGCTTCTATGCCTAATAGGCTTTGGTGTAGGTAGTGTCTTCATCTTACTGTTTTACATGTTAAGTTCTTACACTGTAAATCTAATTCATTAGAATGCTGGAATAATGTCTCGTCTGGGTAAAGTTTTTGGTTTAATATAAAAGAACTCTTATTTAGCTTTGAATGAACTTTAATTAAAACTTGATGTTTTGCCAAAGCAAACTGTCAGGTTTTAAGCAGATATTGATGTACATGTACCATCGCTATTCTCTACATCCAAACTTACGGTATTATTTGTACACGATCGATGAATTGGAGCTTTGAACGCGTGTGAACACCAGCTGGGTAAGAGCCGATCAAACTGAGTTCAATTTAGAAGTATTTCACCATTTCTTTGATATAGTTCGAATTCCTTACTTCAAACGTACACATGAAAAGCAAAACCAAGCCAACAAGAATTGAGGCTGATAGTTTCGAAAGAAACTGTTTGGGGCTGCGTCGGTGGGAGTAACGAAATAACTTGGATATATCAACAAAGTTGAAGTGGTAAATTGGCCATCGTAACGATTACAAAAGCTGACGTTTCGAGCGTTAGCCCTTCGTCGGAGCGAACAAGAATTGGTCTTTTTAGAGTTCTTATCTCATGATATGCCCTTTCCTTCTAAAAAGAATTGCGCGCAGCTTTGTGGGCAGGAAAGAAATCACCATCATTTCAAAAACAATAATAAATAATAATTTGGCCGTTACATTGCCTTAAAAAAAAATTTAAAAAAATTTACGTTTTTTGTTGTTGCTGCCACATCTTTCCAACCTTACTTGAACTCAAATTTGTCAAATGTTTCGTACTCAAGTGAACTGTAATGTAATTTACCAATTTTTGAAATAATCTTCTTAAGCCACAACTTGACTTGCACTGAACTGGAACATCACCGAAGTCTTCTCCATTTCACAAATCGCCTTTGTATAATTTTCTTAGAAGATGAAAAGATAGCCTGGCGTTCGAGACATTGCAGAACCTGTAACCGTTGCGACGTACTATTATACTCCTATGATAACTAACCAGTGTTGCGTTCTGCGAAAAGCTCATTTGTATCTTTCTATGATTTTTTTAAAAGTGATATAGGATTTAGAGAAGGTTGTTCGTACCTCAGTTGTGTTCTCCAGCTTTTGAGTTCGTCCTCACTCTCCTTCACGAATCTTCTTCACGGATGTACTTTGTTTGCCCAGATCCGACCTTTCAAAGAAAACGCAAAAGCTAAATAAATATTTAGAAACTATTTCTACAACTCTCGAGTAGAGACAAACTAAATGCTAGCCCTCATACTAACTAGCTTTACGCAATTCCTTTTTTTATGACACTTTCAAAACACCAATTTTATCATAAAACAGCAGGTGACTGGAACAGCCTTTTGTAAATACCCCTGATATTAATCTTGCAAAAAGCTATTTGCATTGTTCATTTGAATACTTTATCAAATCCATTAAGGCATCTTTAGAGCCCGAGGGGCCGTTTTGAGTTTCCAAGTCAGATCCATGCAACTTATGTGTACGAATTTTCTAAGTAGAGGGAAAAATACTTATGTCTGACACGTTTGACACCTTGTGGTCATGTATGCGTTCACTTTTTTGCCAGATAAGTGTGAAATTCAGATGGAATGGCGTCATTCTCGAAATAAATGGCCGAACCTGGCCTCTGCCTAACTAAAGGTTTTTTTGGTTTCGAACCAATTGTGTGAAAAGGCCGTTGCCGATTCAAGAATCAACTCACGATTCTTTCATTAAACGGGAAATCGGTTATGGCCTTACTGTGATGGTTATCTCGGTATCAAAATACGGTTCACATTTTCGCCACCATCAAACACCCGTTAATGCCTGAAATGATAGGCGGTGATAGCTTGGCAAAAGTTTCCAAGGAGCCATATCCACTTTCACATTAAGATTCTAAACTGAATTCAATTTGTGCGAGATTGTATTCACTCCAACGAGAAAGGGCCTGAAAAAGCAATCGGTTGTCTTTCATTCAAAGAATGAGACCATGAAATAGGGACGGCTTTTTTTTTTTTTTTTTTTTTTTTTTCACTTGCTCAAGAATTTAGTTTTCTGCAGGGATAAACAATATCAATTGCGTCCTGTTAGACCGAAGGCAAGAGGTCGCGTGCATTTCGGGAGCATCTAGAACACAATTCTTTCAATTCGTCAATTAATCGAGATGGAGGAATGGGTAATGCCCAAAAACCACACACTTTCCTTCAAACTGCACCGACCAAATCCCTAAAAGAACCGAAAGCTTGGGTTAATAACGCTAGCTTATATAAACTTGCTTCGTAGCGTGCGCCGGTCCTCTTTACGCTTCATCATCAGGCCTAAGTTTGCTCGCGAGTATTTAATTTTTAGAGGTAGGTTTTATGCTAGCTTCATTACGAGCGACAGCTACTTGAATTAGATGGCATATCAACCATATGCCCTCGAAGTAATGATGTACGCATCTAAAGTCATTCTCTTGAAAACTTATGTTTGTATTATCAGAAAACAGAGACGTCAGAAAGGTGCTGTACTCTAACACTCCACCATGTTTTGGGTTCGGAAAGATCCGCAAACCCTTGTATTGACTGAGCGGATCATTTTACTTACAAGTGTAAACGTTTTCGCCGTCGGATCGTGCAAAGATCAGCAATATATGATTTAGCTGTTTTCCTGGGAAACCTTGCAACAAAAGCCCCTAGGAACTTTGCAATGAAAGATCTATTGTTTGTTTATGATAGCTGAAAGTGTGTGACGTAATACGTTTTCACGTGGCGCTTAACTTCGAAATTCAAGCATCAAAATAGTTTGTTTTTATCTTGATGATTCTGTACTTCACGCAACGCATTTAGGTCTTTTATATTTCACATCGATGGGGTTATAGTTTTGTTTGAAACGTCAACCGTGAGGTACACGATCGGCGAAGAACAACTGGAAAGAATTAAAAATACATAATCAATAAGGAAGGCGTGTGGTTGTTGGTTAGAATCTTGAAATTTTCGTAAGAATATTACGGCCATCTCTGTTGATTCATAGTCCATAGATCTTTAGCCCTTTAACTCTAGTGACTGACCGAGACATCATTTCTCCTTACAATATCTAAACAATATCAAGGAAACGAGTGATTGGACCTAACATATCTGTAAAATTCTGGCCTCTAGCTGTCCATAGCTTTACTGGTAAAAAAAAACGATCGTTTATTGACCATTCAGGCCGCGAATGGTTCCTTAGTTATGTACAATGTTTGATGTATGATTGAGTGCATGAAGCTGGTGGTTTCAAAACTTATTTCCCAGGATGAACCTATGGATTTGTTTATTTTGAAACTGGGAGCTGAATAAGGATGATGATTGCGTATTAATTTCGTGAATTAGCAAGCCATACTGTCCAGCCAAATTTGTGGCAGTCATTCCTCCTAATCGTGATACATCAAGCGACGTCCTTCGAAAATGTAACTCTTAAACCTGTCCAGTGAGAAACCTACTCCAATTTACGTTTTTTTTTTTTTCTGTGACGTCCAAGAGAAAAAAAAGGTACTCTGCTCTGAGCCATTAGTGTGGTTAGTTTGACCGCGGAGTGACCTGTAAGTTTCATTACTCAAAATTTTTATGTTTTATACATCAGTATGATAAGGTAAAGAACAATTTACAACCCTCCCTTTGGAGATAAAATATTAAAAGCAATAATACTTGACTGTAACCAGAAAACATGAGAGAAGTTACGTTTCAGCTTAGCGATGGCTTTGCCAATGGAAAAAGCTGACGTCAAGAATTAAAAAAAAAGTTAAATGAGAAACAACAAAGAAATTACCGGCAACCAAGTCTTTTTTGGCGCATTATAAGATTACCAAAGAGATGTTTGATTTCATCAGTGTCAAGAGGACTCGAGTATATGGGCATGCCTGCCTAAATTTTTGCAGGCATAAATTAAACGACTCAAAACAAGTACCAAATTTCCCCCCTGTACCTCCCCCGAAAAAAAAAAAAAGGAAATGAGAGATATTTTTTTCTTTAATTCGTCGTCTCGTAACTCTAGAAGCGTTGTTTAGCATCTTAAAAACATCTGCAAAGTTAACTTTGACGGGTCACATAAAATACCGCTTTGAAATAGACCACCTGCAGTTCTGGTTATATGTGGTTTTAAAACTACCTCTAAAGAAAAGATAAGAAAGGCGATCATTTCCTGACATTAAAGTAAAATGAAAGACCCCATACCGCACTTAACGTATTGTAAAAAAATCTCATTTGGTTTTAAAGTACAGCGAGCAGGTGTCGTTACAAAACATGTTTCGTAGTTTAGATCATAGGACTCTTTGTTGATGAGGAAGTGTTAATCAAAAGTTTGATAAAATTTGTCCCTGTATTCCGGCAGACAATGGCCGATTTCTTTTTCATCATAAGAAATATTTTCGCTTTTTTCCGATATCTCACACGACTCCATTTTATTAATGTTTTTTTTGTTTTTTCAATGCAAGAAACGGATCAATAGTTTTCTAGAAAGTTCGCCATTGACTGAGTGAATTTAAAGAAAGGCGAGAATAACAATTTAATTAACGACATAGATATATTACGAGACTTTGGTTCTATGGGAAATAAATCTTGTGGTTACTTTCTTGTCGAAAATACCACAGAATTATTTCCAATAAACTGAAAGATTGATGACAAATTATATAGCTTTGCTTTGAGTCAGAAACTACGCTCACCAAGCAATGCGGATCACCGTGAGATCTTCATACGAAAACAAATATTTTCGTTGGGAAAGATAAAACGAAAAACGATATAAAGTCTATATGTTATTGGCAATGGGCGATGGAAAAAAGCTAGAATTTGAACGAATTACAACTGAACTGATTCAACTTCCTCGCTGAGGACAAAAAATCAAAGACACACCTTGAATACTCTCCACAACCGCTTAGATTGATCAGTGAGACAAAGAAAAATAATTGAACAGTTAAGGTACTTCTGCAGCGGTGGACCTTTAAATGATAGTGAAGCCTTCTAAAGACCACATCGCTAATTTAGAACTGTACAAAAAACTTAAGTTAAGACACCATAGTAATAACATCAGAAGAAGATGAAACAAAGAAAAACAAATCTGAATATTCTGGCTTGTCTGAATTGAACAAAACTTGAGATACCTTTCTTGTGGCAGGCAAGATTTCTTAGCTTATGGAGGATTTTAAAGTTGCCATTTTCAGAACATACGCAACAACTGTTTTAGTTGCGTGTGGCGGCGGTATAAAAACTTACAAACAAAGCATTTCGGGGATTTTTTCAATCTTTCAGCCATGGGGGTTGTCGTAATTTAATTGGCTATCAATCGAGTTCAACCAATTTGAGGAAGGACCATTCATAAAAAGTTTACCGTAAAGTGCCTCAACTTACGACTCCGTAGGTTTAAAAATTTGCATTTCGCATGCTGCCTGTCTTTCGCATAGGCGCCATAATGGCAAGCGGTTTTCCTGTCGTCACGGATCTTAAGAAACAATCAGCTAAGGCGAAAGAAAAAAAAGAGTTATAACTACGGAGCAGAAATATGTTAAGGTGAGATCTCTTTGCACAACAGCCTATTACGTAATTTGTAAAATGTACAGTACCGCGAAAACTTCTGATATTCAAGCTCCTAATGAAAATTTTACACTTTCTTAACCTATCAGTCCTTTTCGGTATAAATTAGACAGACATAAAGAATGACGTAACTTGTTGAAATTATATCTTAACTCTTAGTAATAATCTTAAAAGCTTTTTACCTATGTTTCTAAAAGTGCCGCCAACTTAAGCGAGCAAGGTCAAGTGACGGCATCATTTCTGATAGTCAGTCTCCGTTTGCCCTAGTCTGTATCGGTTACTTAAAGATACATACACTCATTTATTGTTTTATTGTTGCTCCCTGAAAAGAGCTTTATAACACCAAATAAATAAAAAACTAAAAAACAAATAACTAACTCTTGAAATAGTCTGAAATGAAAAATAACCTTCAGAGTTCCACATGGTGTCAGGAGTAATGAGCGGTATTCCTGCGCGAATTTGATAAAAAAAAATAAAAAAATAAATAAATAAATAAATAAAAGCGTATCAAACATCGCACAAAGCTTTGTCATTTCAAACTGACAGGTCGTTATGATAGCCAAAGGAAAGTGGAATACCTTGTTTACTTAACTTTTGATTAGTATCGGGATAAAACAGGCTATGAGAAGGAGGTAAATGGTTGCTTCATCGTTAGGAAACCCTTAGACTTACATTTGTAATACCAAAGACATCCCTTCGTATCGAAAGTTTCACCAGGCTTCTAATCGTAGACACGCCTGGAGGTAATTTACTTTTGTCGCAAGACTCTATCATAAGATATGACGTACTGTATCCTTTTTCCCAGGCTGTAAAATGCCCAAATGTCTCCAGCAAGAGTCTATTACATGATTTCTTATAATATTTAGCCATATCTGAAGTGTTCTATTCCAAGTTCTTTGATAGTGGGAAAGAGTTCCTTGACCGTTCAGTCAGTTTTCTCAAATATATATTTTTCCATCGGTTACTGTCTGGTTTTTATTGCTTCGAGCGATATTCAAGAACTTAAAGATGTTTTTCCGCCGGTGTGACGATGGCGTGAAAGTTAGCTTGATTGATTTGAAATGCTTACTAGAAAATGATGCGATGTGGGCTTCATCATTTTGAACGTACGTGCCAAAACATTGATCACCCTAACACCATGTAATACTCTGAGGGTTTGTTTTTCATTTTTTGAATTTTTCATTAAAATAAGATATTGAAATTCAATTTAATTGAACCCCAGGAGTCCAAAAAAAAAAAAAAAAAAAAGGAAAAGAGACTTCTTTTATACTTGTGTAAAAAAGAAAAAACAAAAGGAAAAAAAGTGCTCTCCACCCTGAACTAGTTGAAAGGTTTCAAGACATTGGTTTCAACAATTTTGATGAAAAAATCATCGAAGATACAAACAACTCAGTATTTTGAAGTTATATGACCATGAGTAAGCCGGCTCTCATCGAATTTTATCCGAGTTTCACCTGGAGCCGAAATTCACAAATCCTCCGGTCAGAACCGCTTAGAAACAAAAAAGTGTAGAGACTTCTGATGTACGATAATAAACGCATGCTTTGCCTCCGATGCAATTTTTGAAATACTGTTAACCAACCCTATTCAAAAGTTTGCAATGGTGTCTTTTTATTCTTTTCTCGGTTTTTTTTTCTTTTTTTTTTTTTTTTGATAAAGCATTTTCCGAGATGATATTTTCACAGTGCTAGATCTATTTGTAAACCTGTTAATTACCCCGGATCACGCAGCGTCTTTGCATCAATTTCAGGATACCTCCCTGTTAGCCGACTTTCACAGTTTGAGTTTAAATTTATTTCATATCATCCTTTTCGTAAAACGTAAATGTACCTTCATGAATAATTTTGTTTACGAAAGGCAGACGACCCGCATCAATTTTACATCTTAGATGGTTTCAGTTTTATTTCTGTAAGGAAGATAAATAGCCACTTTTTTGTTGTTTTTTTTTGGGGGGGTTTTTTTTTTTTTTTCGAGGTGGTATTTAGTAATTAATTTTCGTTAATGACTGGCGAACAACCAGCTTAATGTGACATAAACAACGGCGATGCATTAACAGGGAAAAAAATGAACCCACGCCAGCTTTTGTTGAAAAAGTGATCAGAGCTAAGTTCTATTTCTGATATTGTTCGCACAATGATCAAGTTCGCGTGACTTGAATAATGAATATCTGACATTGAGGTGACATCACGAATCGTGTGTGCGAGAGTTATGTGATATGTTAAACACTTTTACCGATATTTATTGAGGTCATGACTTGTTTCCATGTGAATTCGCAATAAAATCAAATTAATCTATGGCCTTGAAGTTGCTACGAGCGATCTGTAGTTTTTTGTCTCTGAAAAACGCAATTTTTCCTAACAGGCACTACCCAGCTTAGTCAAAAGCTCAAGCCTTAGTAGAAATGAATAATTTCAATTTATAACTTAATTGTAAATCGTTATATGTCTGTAGTGTTGCCCGACAGAATAATACACAAAGACTAAGTGGAATGGTCAGCCATCGCGGAACATAAAAAAAAGGGAATCGATTGAGTTGTTTACAAAACACCTGCTGGAGAACAAAGAAAGAAAGAATAACCAGACAAATGTTTCTTAGAAAAAAACTCATCTATATGAGAGAAAAAAAAATTGACGTCATAAAAGTACTCCTGTTGAAAAGCAAGTATCGAGAGATGTTTTATACAGTCGTTTTTTTAAACGTATGAAGTTTGAAAAGGAAGCTCGGGAATCTCTAACTTTTTCCTACCCACGCTGAAAGTATAATTGTTTACCATCCTTTCTTTTTTCGCACAAGGTTAATATTTAATTTTTACTTTAGTTAAAATTCGTCTTTCTTTAGCTCCCAACTGTATTTGACACTTAGTCATCACAACTGGCGAAGAATGTTTGAGACGCTCCAACTGTTACTGAAAAATGAACGGTAAAACCAGTAACGTCGGGATGGTAGTTAAATACAAAGCCCAGGGGGTCCTCCCTTATAAGAGCTTAATGGGGACTTGTGGCCAGCCAGGGTATGTTTTTCGAGATTTTTGTCTTAAACAGGGTATCGAATTTATCATTTTTTGTCTTAATCAGGGTATCGATTTATCAATTTTTGACTTAAACAGGATATCTTTTCTTGGGAGATAAACAGGAAAATTTTTACAAGCTCTAATTTTAATTAATATTGAATTCCGTTGATTTTGGCATTGATACCAGGCACATAAAATGTCTTAAACAGGGTATCAAAAATCGGAATTCTGTCTTGAACAGGGTAGGAAAATCAGCGATATTTTGTCTTAAACAGGGTCAGGGTATGAGGGGCCGCGCCGCACCTCCCCACCCAGGAATATATCGAGTACCCTCCCCTCCCCGGGATACAAGGCACTGACAGATGGTGATGAATTAAAATGATCGATCGAATATCTCTTTCTGACCTCAGGGACTGAATGAGATGATCAAAATGGAATAAAAATGAAACTTCACGCTACAAAGCACTTTCTTTAATATCATCAAAATGAATTATAAACCATTATGGTCTTCAACTTACCTTCAATCGCGATGAATCTTCAGTATACAATAAAATATCACGCATCGATATATCATTGGTCAAATATGTCCATAGCTGTGAGCAAAATTTTATCGCTTGCTTTTTTTACTCAATACAGCAAAATGGCCGGTGTATCTTCTACAATACAAACTCAACATAAGAATTTTTTACAAATAATCACCAACTTAAGTGCGTGCGGTGTGTTACTGAATGGCTGGCCAAACAGGAACTATATCGCTGTAAACTACAGCCAATGCATTAGACAAAGTAAACGCCATTACGATTGTTTATGGCCTCGAACCTACTTCATGCAGCAAAAAATATGTACACAAATTACTACGAAAATTCCTTCCAGGCCTACTAATTTTTCCTTTTACTTGCGTAGAAGTAAGATTTTACTAAAAGTTAAGGCTATACAAGAACTGTAATGTAACTTGATTTTGAGGATGACAAAACTACCTTAAAATACGTCCTTTCTGTAATCACCTCTAAATTTATCTATCAGACTCCACTCTTTGGATTGGAGTCGCTGATAGAGATTTTAGTCGACCTAAACATAGCTAATAGAGGGGTCCCCTCTATTAACTATGACCTAAATTTTCAAATGGAGTTATTTCAAAGATGGCAAGGTGGATTTATCAAGGTATTGAGTTGGATACAAACGATTTACTTTGAAGTTTCGTTGTTCATTGACAAATCATAACTATCATCTACATATGTAAATGTATGTGACTTTTAAATTTTTTAGTGTCCCCCATTAGCTTATTGCTAAAAACATAGACACTTAAATAAAGTTTTTCATTCATTCATTCATCATGGCTGACAGAGGAATTCAAATGGCTTGTTTGAAGAAGGAAAAAGCCGCCTTAAACTTTTGTTTCGTCCGCCAAAATGACAATTTTTCCGCCTCGATTCACACCTTTCCTTGCTGACCACCCTTGGTCGTTTCTATGTGGAAATCGTACCAGCGAATGAATATGCCTCTGGGAATTTAATCAGTCGTGCTACATATTGTACCAAACATGCTTTACATGAAATACTCACGAATTGCTTCTCTTAATGCCTGACTCTTGTTTGAAATCAATCTCTCGCAGTTCTGATTTGGTTAAGAAGATTACGATCCAAAACGGTTTAGCCTTTTATCGTCTTCGCCCGCAGAGATTAGTGTACATGTTACACACAATTTATAATTTATTCTCCCTTCTAGGTCTTTCAGCTCGCCGAACATGAATTATTTAATTAATTTTACAATTGATGTAATTGGTGTTCTTGAAATATATACTTCATTAGCCTAGCGTGTGTCAGACCAACTCTGAATTACATTTTGTAGCCAATGAAAAGCCTTCTTTAAGTAAATAATTGCTTATTCATGGCAGGAGCTCACATTTTGCACAAATAAAACAGAAATTGTAACTCGGTTCATTGAAAAACTGAAAATTTAATTTCCTTTAGGTATAAATTGCGTTGGAAAGAACCGAAACATCCCGCTTGCCAGTCTAAACAAAACCATTTTTATAGTATCTTCATTCTAACGATATTGCATCTAGATTTCAGTCGCTTGTAACGGGTCGGGACACGATTTTATCTTTCAGTCCATTCTGCTCGTTATCTATTTATTTGAATGATACCCAGGTAGATTCCCCGCTTTGATAACTTTATCCGCAAATACAAAATCTTCCTCATGTCGATTAATTTGCGGAAATTACGGGACGTGGCTCAGCATGGGAGGTGGATAAGGAAAGCGAATGGTTATCGAGTCTTTCAAATCTCGCAATAAACTGAGATCCCTGCGAAAGCTGCTCTCAAAAATTAAAGTGAAAAAACTCAGGAACTTGTCAACTGTGATTTATTGTACATGACAGATAACATCTTAGGTGGCTTACATATCAAGCTGGTGAAGATATGGTTAAGAATTCATCTTCGCAAATATCAATTTCATTTTTGAACCATGTTAGATATCAGATTCGTGTACCTTAGAATCATTGTTATTTCTGAAACATTAAAAGTAACATGAGACAAAAATCTACTTGCAAAATTGTTTTATTCAAAATTAAACCTTACCACGGAAGTTACTTGGCTGTTGGTGGAAGACAAGATCAAGTACGTGCTTCATGGAACAATTGAAAGTGAAGGCAATTTCGATTAATTTCGAGCATGAACGTTTTTCATGTCAAAATGTTTGCACTTCTCTTGTCTAGGCCAGTATCTTTGTGGATTTTGAACAACTCAGGAAGCTCTTTGATTTCTCAAAGTTTCAAATGAAACAAATGCACAAAATGAAAGCGTTTTAGCGAAATAGCAACGATTTCAATGTTTTGATTTGATGATGCAGGAAACTGAAAGGCTGCCAACGACTAAGGCTCCTTCCTTTCCCCCTCCCCCTCAAAAAAACGTCTCTTGAAAAACTCCTTCAAACTCTATATCCAGTAGCTTCCTCGTATTAAAGGAGAAATTCTTAGATATAAGAATGTTAGACAGGATAAATCTTGAGTTTTGCTAATGATACGAAGCTCAGATGGAAATACATCCAAAAAGACATACATGACGACTTCAGGCTCATATGAGTTCGATTTTTTTTTTATGTTTTCGCAAGTGTTACATAGCTTTTTCTTGGTGTGTTCCGCACTTGTTCGCCGATTCATATCTTTAATTGATCTTTATTCATTGTTGCTTTTTTTTCAGCTTGGCTTTGTGTGTAGTCACTTAATCTTGCGGAAAACCAGTACTAATTATCACTAGTCTGTCAAAAACGTGCCGACGCCAATGATTTAAGAAAGGCTTAGAAGCGACACGCACATGTCTACCTGTTTTGAAGGCGAGAGATGATCATCATGCAACCTTTCTTCGAAATAAAAATTTGTTACCTAGTTGAAAGGTAATGAGAATACGCATTCTTATCATTCAGTGGCCGGTTCTGATCTCCCTAAAAGTCAAAATTCAGCCAGATGGGAGAAGTCAAAACCAATCAGATTCTTGGGCCGGGGTAACAAATGGTTTAGCACGAGGTAGTTTAGTCTCCCAGGCTACGCTCGTTATTTCATGACGCGAATCAAGAAAACTCGATCTGGTACACGAGATCGAAGTAACTGTGGCTACAGGTGTACATGTAAATGCCGATGAGGATGATTGCTGTCAACAAGAAACTTCCGTTGAAACGGGGAGTGAGCCAAATGAAACAAGTTTTTCAGGTTTTCGTGGTAATTTTCTAATTCTGATTGTTCCTATTTTAACCACTTGGCAATCTGCTTACAGAGCTTCTATTGATTTTCACTTTGATCACCCCACACGCAGGGGGAAAAAGAATAGCGGGGGATTTGAAGAGCGCACGCTGCTCAAGAGACTGTAACTAACGCCCACGCATCATGCTCCTCGTATCTTCTGTTTGGTCGATCAGAGAAGGAGAACCAAAACAAGAAAAATGGTTATGAACAAACCATCGGACTGCTGCATACTGTTTTGGTAGGCTTTGCTCATCGGTAAAAAAAAAACAACCCAAGTTTAAAGCAATAAATCTTATTTATTTACGTGACATCAACTCGTCATAATTCAACTGTAATATTGTTCTGAAACTTAGAGTGCTGTACCAAATAGTTACTGGAATAATGCTGGACAAAAAATGCTTATGCCTGCTAAATAACTCTAATAGCTTCATCTCGGAATCAAATTTAAATGTTAACACATGTGACTCTCGTTCACCCAATTAACTCTAATGCCATATCTATATCCTGAGCAGTTCTGATAACTGATAAGTTTCAGTTAAAGTCCTCCAAACTCTTCCCAATTTTCAGTAAATATCTTCCCCTCAATGGTTTCCATAATATACCGAAACAATTTTAGAGTTGATATTCTTTAGGGATCGTTTCCTATACTTTTCAAGAATCCTCCTTGTAATGCGCTGATGTTGAAAGGACAAATTTAGGGATGACCACTCTGGGGGCTTTAAAGGCTAGGGAGGGTTTGGGTTTCCAGTATTTAATTAGTTATATAGCTTTTGGAAATGTTGGCCCGCCTGGAGAATTCAAGATCTTCGGAGAACATTTCAGCTGCGTTTCGAGATCTAGCAAGCCAGCGATCATATGTGAGACTTGTGTTCCTCGCTGGCAAATCTCTGGATATGAATCGGAAAGGAATAGCCTCAAAGTTAAAGCCCAGCAGCTTATCGTACTCTTTGCGTAGCTGACTCTTGCGGATTATTTTCTTGGGTTCAAGTTCCTTCTTAAGAAGCTTCCTCGCATGTCTCCTTTCTTTCTTCTTCACTCCAAGACGTCGTAACTGTCTTGTAGTTGCTGGTGGGAAGTATTGTCGAGGAATATTACGGACTTCACGTGTACTGAGTTTCTCGAGGCGCCGAGTAATCTCTTTGTAAAGCGGATGAGCTGGATCTTGATACATTACACAAATGTAATCATCATATCTGTCTACATTAGGATGTGGCAGGTTAAATGTATCTATGTAATCGCTCGGGTGGAAATCGTTTCCCTCCATTTGCACGTGTCTGGGAACAGTTGTAAAGTACGCCTCCATGTGATCATTGCTCTTTGCCTGCCAGTCCGCCCAAATCTTATCGATGTGTGCATGATGTAAGAAGAACTCCGGCGCGTTTGCAGAGTTGTGAGCGCACATTGTTCCTCCAATTCGGCAGTGGAAGGCATCATGGAGATTGGCACGCACGTCAAGCTCAAACTCAGTGAACTCGCGGGGACTGTGTGCTTTTGTCAGATGAAGGGCAATTATATCTGGGGCTCGACCTGTCAGGTGAGAGTTAAAGAAAATAACTACCTGTTATTGAGTCTTAGACATACCATTCCTATCTTTACCTTTGAGCGAGAAGTTCAAACCGACAGAATGTCGCAAACTGTCAACTCGAGACTAAACGTAAGACGTGGCTTTTAGGGTCACCTTTAATTTACATTTAGCCTTGGTTTGGACAAACGATTGAAATTTTGTTTAGATTTTGGGTTGGAGGCTTAGATGATTAGAAGTCGTGTGCTCGGCGATAGAAGGCAGGATTCAAAGGGATTACAGTCGCCATGTAAACTGTACCTGAGAACCTTCTTCGGAGGCATCCTCTTCTAGCCGAGGGTGTCAAACGCCATTTACGCTGACCAAAACGCCCGGATTTAACGCATCCAGCTCTTCTAGATTTTTTCCTCTGACCATTCCCTCCCAGTCCCCAAGGCTTGTTGGACCAGATGTCGTCTATGCCTGTCCGCCAAACACCACTAGCGAACAAACTCCAGTCCCAGTAAGGAAGAGTCACTCGGCAATCTACCTTGCGTAGAAAATTTTCGTAGCGAAGAAGAAACCTGATAAAGAAAATACAATCTAATATTGCTGCAAATTGAGAGAGAAGAACGGACGGCGGTTGATGCATGCTCGGAAAGAAGAACGGATGAAAATAACAGAGGATAAAGGATGGAGGATGTTAAATGGAGATTGGAGGATGAGATTGGAGGTTTGAGGATGACGGATTGAGTATGAAGGCTGGGAGATAAAGAAAGA
This sequence comes from Stylophora pistillata, assembly GCF_964205215.1. Lineage (NCBI taxonomy): Eukaryota > Metazoa > Cnidaria > Anthozoa > Scleractinia > Pocilloporidae > Stylophora > Stylophora pistillata. The sequence goes on from NC_142523.1 coordinate 14,742,988, forward strand.
AGGACGGAGGATGAAGAATGGAGAATAGAGGATATCTAAGTGAGCTTGGGCTATGAAGATGGGAAGGTCGATGGAGGATGAAATTAAGAAGAATGTGGATTAAAGGAATGAATGATAAAGGATGAAGGTAGGAGGATAGCGTTTGGTGAAAGATGAATGTTGGAAGTTGGAGGATGGAGGTTACGAGGATAGAGGATGCAAGGTGGAAGGAGGATAAGGGCCTCAGGAAGGAGGACTCTACCGGGCATGAACGACGGAGTACGGAGGGTTGAGCATAGTGCATTTGGAAGACTGAAGCCTGATGATAAGGACGATATTTGTGATGATGATCTTAGCTCCAGTCCTGACTGTGTCCTCGCGTCGCGTTCTTAAGCAAGACACCTGCCTGTCACAGTGACCCTTTTCACTCAGGGCCCATTTGTTCAAAGGGCGGATAACGCCATCCAACAGATAAATCTCTACTCAGCGAATAGCTGTTAACAAAACATACCATACTATCCAACAGGGTTCAGTTGTATAAAGGGTGGATAACGCTATATTTAACGGAAAAATTGCTAACCAGCAAGTAAGTGATAGCAAAATGTATAACGTTATCCACCGGATAGAGATTAATCCAGGGGCTAGCGTTATGCGTTATGTTTTATCCACCCTTCGAACAAGCGGGGCCAGGGGTACAAATAGGTGGTGGCAATTGGCATGAACTTTCATGGAAACTTGATAAAATACGGTCGAAGAACCTCGCAAGGGCATAGCATCCTAGTCAGAAGGCTTGAATACGTTGCCAGTCGCTATATGCTATAGTAACCAGGCTATAGTCTGGTAGGTATTGGTTATTTGACCTCAAAGAATGACCTTAGTGCCTGTATAATAATTAATATGTGCCAGATTGAGTTCACGGGAAAGGGAGCCTTGTGACTTACCAACGGTGCCACGGTAAAAATTGTTGTTTGTCGTGAATCCCTGTATCAAACAGTCTCGAATGCATAGCGATAATGCGATTATATTGTCTCCTGTATCTTCTATGGGTGGAAGCTTTAATAACTGTGTTCACATAGCGAAGTCTTTCTTCCCGAGTCATAGAAGGGAAATCTTTTCTTTGTCGACAACAGTAGCGCAGCCTCTCGTTTATACAAATGCATCGCTGCCCACATGGGCCTTCGACTGCTTGGCCTTCTTGATAGGTACTGCACGAATAGTCATGTCGCCCTTGAGATGACACCGCTGAAATAGAAATAGGATATTATTTCAAATAGGCTGATAGTCAAGCTGTTACTGACAACCCCCCACCCCCCCTCCAAAAAAAGGAAATAACCACAAAAAAAATTTCAGTGTTAAAGAAAATGTGAGATCTCATGTTAGAGTATGGAGAACCTCTGGTAGCAGCCGCCTTGGATATGAAAGGTTGAAAACGAATACGAATCTGGCATATTCAAGAAGTTATTAATTATTTTTGAAACTTACAGAATTATATAGCTTTTGACCTTAAGTAAAAGTAAATTCGTCAGAGCTGAAACTGTACGGATCGTTTTCAGTAAACTGAGTTGCATGGCTGGAATCATGAGACTACTGTTATGATCTCTTGTTGGAGTACATTTCTTACAGTTGTACTAGAGTGTTTGACTGAAACTGCTTTCATTTTCCTCGTAGGTATATCGATATCACTATCTTAAAAAAATTGTCGCTCGTCTGCAATTTTCAAGGAAAGAGAAAGTAGTGTCTGAATCGTTGCGAAGCACAATAAATATAGATGAATAAAGCCTGATAGTTTCGAAAGAAACTGTTTGGGGCTGCGTCGGTGGGAGTAACGAAATAATTTGGATATATCAACAAAGTTGAAATGGTAAATTGGCGACCGTAACGATTACAAAAGCTGACGTTTCAAGCGTTAGCCCTTCGTCGGAGCGAATAGAGGAATTGTGGGTTGTGTGAGCTTTTAAAGGCAGAAAATGGAGCTACGTTATTGGTGGGAACATGGAAACGAGAAAAACACGAATAAATTAGTGGAATGAAAAGCGTTCGTTGATCCCTGTGGGATTTAGACTGCCGGTTTGAAAGATGAGCTTTTGTTCAAGATTTTTACGGCTTTCCGTGCTGCCTAAGTGTAAGGAAAGACCGCAGACTGCCATATGTTGCTTAGAATGATTAGGTAAATTAAAATGTCTAGACTGCCATTCCACTTAGAAAAATTCCTTCGCCGCGTTCAATTAAAAGCCTTTTTTCACAACAAAGAGGATGTTTCTAACACCTCGAACAAAGACACTTTCGAAACATTTCAGACTCGAAAGTCTAAATGGACTCCCCCAGAAGGCCAATTCACATCATTAGATTTTTTTATCAAAAAATGCCGCATAAAATCAATTAAACTCAATTTCAAACGTATTACCAAATTTTCTAATCTCTCTTCTGAAGAGTGGTCGGCTCTAAAACGTCTTAGAAAAAGGAAAGACATAGTCATCAAAGCGGCCGATAAGGGCGGCTCAGTTGTTGTTTGGCGCACCGACCTCTACCAAAAAGAAGCTTTGCGGCAACCTTCTGACACCTCTTTTTATCAAAAGGTCGACAAAGACCTCACTGCCAGCGATCAAAACTCCGTCAAGAATACGATCAACCAACTCATAACTAAACAAGAATTGCCGGACACAGCAAAAAATCTCATCATAACCACTCCTAGAACTTCTCGTATTTACTTTTTACCTAAAATTCACAAACCTAACAACCCGGGTCGGCCCATTGTCTCGGCTTGCAGTTGCCCTACCGAACTTATCTCCGGCTATCTAGACAAAATTATGGCTCCCATCGTCAAAACTTTACCATCATATATTAAAGAGAGCCAACACGCTCTTCAAATTTTTCGAGACTTTAATTTCCTTGGCCAAAACAAACTTCTTTTCACCATGGATATTACGTCTCTTTACACTGTTATTCCTAATGGCGAAGGCCTTCTGGCCCTTAAACATTTTTTTAATCAACGTACTGATAAGGAACCTAAATCTGAAACACTACTACGATTAGCCGAACTAGTGCTCACACTCAATTGTTTTTCATTCGGAAACAACTTCTTCAAAGAAACCAATGGTGTAGCCATGGGCACCAAAATGGGACCTAGCTATGCCAATCTTTTTGTAGGTTTTGTCGAACATCAATTTTTCAGCCAATACAACGGGTCCAGACCTGAACTCTGCGGTCGCTACATCGACGACTGTATCGGCGCTACCTCCTCTACCAGAGAGGAGCTCACTCAATTCATAACCGCAGTCAATTCTTTTCACCCGGCTCTGAAATATATCTGGGAAATTTCTGACAATTCTTTATCCTTTTTAGACATCAAAGTCTCAATTGAAGGTAACGGTTTATGCACTAGTGTGTATTACAAACCTACAGACTCGCATAATTACTTGTTATATTCGTCTTCGCATCCATCTCACGTTAAGAATTCCATTCCTTTTTCTCAGTTTCTAAGACTTCGTCGTTTATGTAGTGATGACTCTGATTTCCACCACAAATCAGAGTCAATGTGCCAGTTTTTCGATAAACGTGGTTACCCTGTTTCTGTCGTTCAAGCGGGTTACCACCGCGCCCGACTTATTCATCGACTTTCAGCACAACAAACGTCGCATAAGGAAGATTCCGACCGCATTCCATTCACCCTCACGTTTCACCCTCACAACCACTCATTTAAATCCATCATTCTTAAAAACTTTAAATTACTTCAAAACGATCCAGAGACAAGCACTATCTTTTCGCAGCCTCCGCTCATTTCATTCAAACGCGACAAAAACATAGGCAATTTTTTGGTCAGAAGTTCTTTTCAGACTAATGATCAACCAGGCAATTTTAAATGCGCTCGTGCACGATGCAAAACGTGTCCTTTTATTCGTAACACTGATAAAATATCGGGACCTAAACGATCCATTAAGATCATCGATCACTTCACGTGCACCTCTGCCAATGTAATCTATTGCATAACTTGCACTTATTGCAAAAAGATATACATCGGCGAAACAGGTAGAAGACTAGGTGACCGACATTTTAATTTACCTAATCATTAGATACAATGAAAATATATGAAGTTCATATATTTTGAACTGGGGTATTAATTAACAAATGGTAAACACCACAGCGTACACTATTGAGTTATGGATGCACGCGGGAGGTTGCTAAGCACGAAAGAAGCGTAAGAGTCGCTCGAGGCGATAGCCGAGAGTGACTCTAGCTTCTTGAGTGCTTAGCAAACCTCCCAAGTGCATCCATAACTCAATAGTGTACGCTGTGGTGTTTACCATTTGTTTTATAACATAACATTAACACATTGTAGCTAAAGAGTTCCCTTTTGTTTAACAAATCTTACGTGACCAGAAAAAAACAAGCGCGCGCGGAAAAATAGTCTTTGCATTTGCTCACGTCAGCAGCGTACACCCATGGGCAAATGGAGGACGCTAAATTGACCAATCAGAGCGCGCGCTTTACTTTGGTTATGTTATAAATACGTATGATGCACGATCCTCGCAGTAGATAGCGCTATTTAAGCAATAGCGAAAATCAGACCTGAAAAAGATCAGGCCTGTACGGGATTCAAACCACGGACCTCTGCGATACTAGTGCATCACTTTCACGGGTTTATTGCGAATCAACTTAACGGCCTGCTCCCAGTTGGCTTGTTAGCTCAATTGGTAGAGCGCTACACTAGTATCGCAGAGGTCAGTGGTTATACCGCAGTTCAAAATATATGAACCTCATATATTTTCATTGCATCTAATTTCTCACTTTCACGGGTTTATTACGAATCAACTTAACGGCCTGCTCCCAGTTGGCTTGTTAGCTCAATTGGTAGAGCGCTGCACTAGTATCGCAGAGGTCAGTGGTTCGAATCCCGTACAGGCCTGATTTTTTTCAGGTCTGATTTTCGCTATTGCTTAAATAGCGCTATCTACTGCGAGGATCGTGCATCATACGTATTACCTAATCATTCTAAGCAACATATGGCAGTCTGCGGTCTTTCCTTACACTTAGGTAGCACGGAAAGCCGTAAAAATCTTGAACAAAAGCTCATCTTTCAAACCGGCAGTCTAAATCCCACAGGGATCAACGAACGCTTTTCATTCCACTAATTTATTCGTGTTTTTCTCGTTTCCATGTTCCCACCAATAACGTAGCTCCATTTTCTGCCTTTAAAAGCACACACAACCCACAATTCCTCTATTCGCTCCGACGAAGGGCTAACGCTCGAAACGTCAGCTTTTGTAATTGTTACGGTGGCCAATTTACCATTTCAACTTTGTTGATATAACCAAATTACAAACAATATAGGACCGTTAAAAAATAAAGCAACGTCTACTTTGATATATGAGACTTATTACCTGAAAGGTAGGAGGCAATCACCCAGAGAGTAAATATTAAATATCCTCTTCTCATCGTTGGTGAAGGCTAATACAAGAGAATGAAAGAATCGCGTAAAAAACTCATAATTGAAAGTCTCGTCTCGTCTCCTTTATTTGTTTGAGCAGGTTGAATTATGGAAGCTATTTGCTGATGTGGACCTGCTATCTTCCCACCCATCCCACCCCAGGGGAGGACATCCACCACACAGTAATCTCGTGTGTTGGAAATTAACATCCTATCCCAACCCTGCAGGAGACGGTACCTCCGTTTACTCGTCCTTATCCGAGTAGACTAGAATATCTAACCATTTCTCGATGTTATAGAAAGGTAGCAAATTCTTCTCAATTATTTTAAGACCTTGAGTGTTGGTCCGGCCGGGGCTCGAACCCTCGACCTCCCGCACAACAGTCCAGCGCACTATCCATTGGGCTAACTGGCCGGCGGTCAGTTAGCCCAATGGCTATCAGTATCCTACAGTGTCTAGTTCATAATGGTTATTGAAACGAATGGTGTACGCCTTTTTCTGAAATAACACCCGTCATTTCAGAATCGAACGGGCGAGCAGCAAATATTTTCTCCTTTTTACTAGAACCAGCTCAGAGTATAAACAGATTAGCGGGTGGTTTCATTTTATGAATAAAGTTTTTCTTCGCATAAGGTCTATAAAATGCAGGGTTCCAATAAGGACAATTGCTTTGTTGATCTATTGGACCAGAAACTTGCATATAAACAAGAGGTACTCGCTAATGCTGGTAATTTATCCACCTAAACAACTATGAAAAACACAAACCTTTCTTGAAAAAACAAATTTAATTATGAACGCCTCGTTGTTCTAACCGTAAACAGAATAATTTACGAGTGAATTTTTTTTGAGGGCCTATTTCCACTAACACATAACGGTAGGGTTTATTACTGCGAGGATCGCTTTCATGAAACCGCAGTACATGTGTATCATTTTCCTATTTTCAAATCTTCTGGAATAACGAATGATGTTTTGAATTTTCAATTCTGAACTTCACGGTTCTCCCGCCTTGACTTAACAATAAGAGATGGTGTTCTCTTTTAGTACAAACTCACAATATATAAAATTATGATTGCGTTAAGCTATTCACTCATATCCTCTTCTTCAAATTTCAATTACTTTACGTTAAGCTCGGAATAAAACCCGTTAGCTAACTGACTGGCTTTCAAGTGTGGTCATGTATCGCGTTGATGGAGCACCAAATTGTCTCAACAAAATTTCCAAGAAATTAATTGTACGTTAATGGAAGAACTAAATTTTAGATCTTGAAAGCTACAGCGCTTGAACCAGTGAATCAAGCAGCAAAACTTTATGATGAAATAAATCACGGTGGATGGCTCGTCTAACTAAGAACTCAGATTTTATTTTGAGTAATTTCTCCTTCAATTTGTTCAGCTCTGGTGAAACTCCATTCTCTTTCACTATTTTTCTTATTTTTTCAATTTGACGATTTGTTCCGTTAACTTCATGACCTCATCCATGGAGCATATTACGGGGTAAAGCTTGTTAACTATCTTTTACCAAAATCGAAGCTTAATCCCTTGTTTATAAATTCAGTCACGAATTTATATAATGGTTTTTAGCATCGACACAGTTGTTTTGCCATCATGGTCTTATATGTCACAAATGAAGCAATGAGTCTAAATGCGGATGAGGAGCTTTGAAAACTTTTTTTTGCAAAACAGTGGTTCCTGTCTTACCTCCCACTGAAGACAGAGTAGCTTCGTGAATGGATGACCGACTTATTCAGACTAACAACTCATAAGAGCTGAAAGCTTTGTTCGAAAACCAGCTCTTTCGATGTCTTCAATGTTTAAGGGAACTTGTGTCCAATTGCGATTGGTCAAAAAATTCAAAATAATTTCAAAGTTTGGAAGTGGCTGTCAAAACAAATGGAGTAAAATTCAACAACAAAGCAGTTTAGAAATAACAACGACAATTCAAGATTAAACTGGAGAGTGGAGATAGTTTTTATTTTTTTCGGGAAGGTTAAGAAGCGTCTCCAAGGAACCTGCGTGCGCATACTTTTTCGGAATTGGCAGGAAAAAAAAATAGGTGGAGTTAATTAAGATGCGATTTGAAACAAATGATTCTTTCACAATAAATTCGATGAAACTGTTATTTTGTTTACTATCGCTATGGCAAACAGTTTTTTTCTTTGTGGCAAATTTTTCTTGGTTTTTATTTCCATAAGGTAAACTCTGAAAAACCAAAAGATTTTGACTAGTCTTGTTATGAATTCTCCAGTTTAATGTAGGCATTTCAGTCACTAAATTTCTTTTAATCACCTGATTCTGTAACCAAACCGATATCAAGCAATCGTGATCCACCTAAAACACCTTGTTTGTAGTGTTAAAGAAGACTAAATTTCAAGCTGGTGCTATGGCCTGCCAAAGTCACGTTGAAACCTGTTCAACATGTACTTAAAAGTTAAAAGCTCCTCAAAAGAACTGAAAATAATATGTACATATTGGTTGGGTAGGAATGCCGGACGGGAAAATAGATCTTTCTTATTCATTTCGGAAAGGAGACAAAATATGGCCGTCTGCAGGGTTTCAGGGAATAAGGTGAACGCACGCACACGGCACGTTATAACACGCTCGCTCGCTAATTGCATGACACGCTTGCGTACATGCATAAAAACAATTGATTTTGGAAAGCGTGTTCGTAGCTATTGTTCATACTGGCTAACACGGTAGAGCTTTGTTTCGATAACATGCTAGATTTTTTGTTTTGATCACGCTACGTTCCTTTGTTCCTTGACACGCTAGCTTATCTTGTACAACCCAGCTTACTTTGCTACTTGTGTTTGTCAGCTTCTTAATTGTGAGAATTGTGTTTGTAAAGTATATTACTTACAGAATATAAGCGAAAATGAAGATCTTCTGTCCTATCCGAAAGTTGTAATAAAAAGGAAACGTTCACGGAAAATCACGGCTCTTTCCCTCAGGATTTTCACAAGGTATTCAGTTAGCACGATGTGTTTCACAAGGTCCAGAGGAGCTCAGTTTAAACGCATGAATTACTTTTTTAAAACTTAATGCTTACCTTGTAAAATATAACTCCCTATCGCTTCACACAATTAATAAGCCCAGAACCGAATCTTTGTGAATCCTTTAGCGACAGATTGAGATGATAAATCAGATACAATTTTTTTTTTCAGGTCTGATTTTCGCTATTGCATAAATAGCGCTCTCTACTGCGAGGATCGTGCATCATACGTAATAATTTTTTAATTTTCTAGATTTTTCTTCCTTTTTTCCCTTCCCCACCTCCCGTTTTTTTTTTTTTCCTAATTTAGTGATTGCCGCTCTTTTAAAACTTGCTCTTATTTCGATTTTTATCAAACGAATTGGCAAGAAGACCTTAACAAAATTCTCCAATGCAAAGTCTTTGGGGTTTTTTTAGGAAATATGGCAATGAAACAGGTAGAAATGGGAGAGGAAAAAGTTCTTTAACGCGTTTTTCAAGGGAATGAAATGATTCGAATGTATGAATTGGTTTCATTATGAGTTTTTTTTTTGGTTTTTGTTTGTTTTTTTGGCATGAGTAATGATATTGAATAATAATGGCGAATAATACCAGTTTAGATACTGAATTTCGAAGCCAGCTCATGTAAAATGACTATTTTCACCAAGATTGATATTTTAAGCAATGACAAAGAGTTTTATTTCTTAAATTTGTTCAATCTCTGACCACTCTAGTTATCATGCATTTTTGCACTAAAATATCAACTATAACCGCATTTATTATCACCCTAAAAGTTTTATCTATGAGTACTGGATGCCCGTTTTATGTGAATAAAAAAACAACTTTTAAATACAATGCAAGAATTGTCAAGGGCGTTCTCTACAGTTTGTTATGAGAAATCCACCACTTACTCACTCAGAAAGATTTTTTCTTTTAATGAATGAGCGCTTCCTTCCCCTCGGTGGGTCGAAGAAAGGCCAATCTGAATCCAAGATTCCTGTCCTCTCCAAAAAGTGGAGCAGTAGCTTTCAGCTTGAAACGTGGTTCCAATCCCTGCAGAATTTCTTTGGCTTTTCTTTGCTCTTCTGGGCTGACATGGAAAAGCCTCATCTGGCGATCAGTAAGAGGCTCCAGTGGGTTTCGTGGGACTTTGAGAATCTGTTGTCTGGTCTTTCCCTTCAGGAGCTTCCATACCTCCCGATAGACAGGTTCCAAGGGAGCTTGGTATAAAATACAGGTCTTTCCTTCGGGACTTTCTACGTTTGGCAGATTCCTGTTGTCAATAAAATCTCTAGGGCTATATTCTGTTCCTTTCATGGGGTCTGTCAAGTTGACGAAAAAGATGGTCAAGTAATCTGGGCCTCTGTTTTGCCAGTCGGACCAGATCCTATCGATATAGCCATGATGAAGGAAAAATTCAGGAGCTTCAGCAGCGGTACGTGAACACATGTCACCGCCTATCTGGCAGTGAATTTTATCATGGAGATTCACTCGAAGGCCAACCTCGAAGCTATTGAAACCATCCATGCTAGCAGGCTGGTCCATAACCAAGAAGACATCCATCGCATTTGGAGTGAAACCTGTGTAAACGAGAGTTGATGACTATACTCTACTAGTTTTCAATGACTTGAGCCATATTGTCATTTTCATGATAATATAATATTGTAAACTAAGAAATTAAAAATAGTTGCTTCGGAAGCAGTACTTCACTTAAGTAGTGAATCTTAAGCATTATCCAAAGCCGAGAACAATTGATAAACTAATATTGAAAACAGCTAACCATTGAAGAGTCTTCGGAGACACTGCCCGTTTGTCTTATTCCAAAGATCTTCACGGAAGACTCCATCTTGAATACAAAGAGATGGTGGAACGCCATCGCCTCCAAGTCCAGATGGTCCGTCAAACCAAACTCTACCTTTGTCAGAGTTCCATGGATCACCTGAGACGAGGCTCCAATCCCAATAAGAGATGGTTACGCGGCAGTCAACTCGACGCAATAGGTTTTCATATTGAAGAGTGAACCTGAGCAAGAAATATCAAACAAGGCACATGGTGTCAAACATAAGGCAGGTAAATGGAGAGGGTCGTACGTCATTTAATGGAAGAAATTAGAACGGTTAGAGATTTTTGCGTGTCCTTGATATACGCACTCTTTTGACTTACGTGTTATTCGAAGATAAAGCGAATGAACATAGAGGAAGGCCTGTTGACTAGGCTTTGGGATGTGCATATGTCAATTCCATTAGGATTATTCAATTCCACTAGAATTGTTTACAGCCAGTCTCCGGAGTATTTTTCGAGACCTATTTCATCTAGGTCCAATCATCTGAGTAAAACAAAATCCCGTGGATGTGGTAATGGCAGACAGCTTGGGAATACTTTTTGTGGGTGAAAAAAACTTCAGATGACAAGGAAATAATCTTTCTTGAGGGAGAACTCGTTGGGTGAGTTATTGAAAATGTAAACACCCGTATCCGTCACAGGCCTAAATCTGCTGAAATTGACATTTGTTGATACCTATTTGCACTAATGGTTGGAGAGAACACATTGAGAGTAGATCAACATGTTCAAGAACCTTGACTCCGTCCATAGTTTAAGCCTAGACTGCATTTTAAACAAGTCACCCTCGCCGCTTATGCCCTCCTAGTCACTTACCAACGGTGCCAGGGAAGAAACTGTTCCTGATTATGAATTCCTTCGTTGAAGAGTTTTTCGTGCGTAGTAATAAGTGCCTTATAATCCTTTCGATATGTAGGATCGGTTGAAGCTACTCTTACGGCTTCAACGTACAATGTTCGCTCGTCTTCAGTCATGGATGTAAATTCTCTTCGCAGTCGGCAACACTGCAGTTGACCATTCTTGCAGTAACATGTATCACCGCACTCGTTTAAAACTTTGGCTCCTTCTTTAGAGCAGGACTGAGAGCTACTTAGACCCACAGCCCAAACTACAATACAAGAGAAATATAAATAAATGATGGACTTAACCTTACACGAATCTGGCTCAGTACTAATTGGCTTACACCGACAAGTCGGTGTAAGCCAATTAGGATGGGGCTGCATGCTACAAACGAATCATCAGAAATATTACATCAATGCAAAACTTTCTTTGAACAAATGCCATTGAGAAAGAATGAGTTGTTTACCTGATAAAGCCACAGCAAGCAACAGCTTCATCAACATGGTTTGCAAAAAGGAAGCTAAATAAAGAAAAATAATTTTTTAAAGCTCCAATGTATATTATAGAGAACCTCCGCCATGCAGTACCACAATTTGTTTAGGAACTATGACTGACTGACTGGCTGATCGACTGACTGACTGATTGCCTTATTGACTGAACAAATGAGAAAAATGTATGCTTAAAGACGGATTATAATTGGTTCTCTGGTACTTCCGAGAGAAATTTTTGGCTCAATATTCGACCTAGGGCGAAAGAAAGAAGAGAAAATATCTCCAGCATGAAACAACCGAGCAACATGATCGGTTTGGGAGTCACCGGGTTAATGTGAAGTGCGCCTGATCTTTTGTCTTTGATTGGCTTTGTCTGGTAGGGATTTGTAGAATAGGAACAATTTTTGGGGGATAAAGAGATGACAGACATCAAAATTAGCATTTCGTGAGAAGCAAACTAGAGAGCTATTGAATTTTAAACAACGCAATTTGTCTTAGGCATTTGCAATGGAAGACGAGGAGATGGAAAAATGTCCATCTCTAAAATTAACAGCTTTAACAGTATTGAAGCGGCCTTAATTTCAGCCAGTTGCGCACTTCTTGACTACCTGCTCAGAATTGTATTCTTCGCCCTTCTGTATTCATTCATCTCATGGATCCCCAAAAAAGGATCCTTTCAAAAGCTTACTTAACATGTGCTTCTCGTATTTCTTTGTTACCTTATAAGCTAAGAGGAGTGTTTACGCCTTTGAAGCTGTACGTAGAAGTTAGGACTAATGCTGCCTTAAAGGCTGAAAATTTCTAAAGAAACTGTGGTGCTGCGTTGGTGGGGGTAACAAGGTAATTTGGTTATATCAACTAAGTTGAAATTGTAAATTGGCCACCGTAACGAGTTAAAAATTAAGCTGATGTTTCGAGCGAGCGTTAACCCTTGGTCAGAGCGAATGATTCACTCTGACCAAGGGCTAACGCTCGAAACGTCAGCTTTTTTACTCGTTACGGTGGCCAATTTACAATTTCAACTTAGCTGATATAACCAAATTAAAATGCTGCATTACCTGATCATTATGCGCCAGAGAGTTTATTTTAACCTAATGGACAATGCAGAGTGCTATTGATATACCGCGGGACGATGTTCTTAACTCATTTGAATCGCATCATCGACCAAATGGAACGTTGTAAATTACTTTTTTCATCAACAGGGTGAGCTTTTGTACAGTTGTCAGAATCTGTTGATTTGTAGCAGCAATAAGTTAAGGTGGGGCATTGAAAGTTTTTTTAAACTTTTACTTCCATTATCACTCCAAGCTTAGATCGCGTACAGATGGTTGCATAACTCTTGAAACTTGATACATTATTACCAAAGTACAAATCATTTTATCAGTCCTTTAATTTGTGGGTATTTCGTCCGAACTGAGTGTCCAGAGTAGAAAGGTTTCCTGAAGTTTCTTGATTCATGCTCTCTGTTTTTCTGTTATGCATGTTTACGTTGGGATTCAGTTCAAACATAATAAAACCTTTACTCTTTTTTGTATTCAATCACTTAACAGACGGGAGTAGGAAATTTTACGTTGTGGTGTCGTTATCTTCGCGAGTTGAAGTCTCAGCCAATAGTTTGCTCAGCTAAGTAGTCTAAGTAGTTGCTAAAGTGCCTCTTCTTTTGTTTTATGGCCTGGTCTTTGTGCGCCAGAAAGTATTTCTGACTTTATTAACCTTGTAGAACAACTTCAAGAAACTTCCATCTTAAGATAACTGAGTCATGTTATTAGTCAAGTGAAGCATAGAAAGATGAGGGCTTTTACACAGTTGCCAGAAAGCGTTGATTTGTGATATCAACAACTAAGGGGTGAGGTGCTCAAAGTTCGTTAAAAATTCAGTTTCCGTGTTTTAATATGTTACTCATCTAATATAAGTCAAAGTGGAGTAAGAATACTTTTAACTGCAGTGCTCATGAAGAGAAATGCGTGTCTAACGTTTTATCTCAAATCTGTGGAATTCAAAATTTTAGGTTACCGAGCACCTTCAGGGGTGTGTCGCGTGCAAGCGATGTAGCGCGTCCGGTTTAAACTGTAGATATCTAAACCCCATATCAAATTAAAGCTTATAGGACTGGCTATCAGACTATACCAAAAAATTAAAAAAAAAAAAATTGTCGAGTTTTTCACGACTTCTAAATGCGAGCGCCTGAATCACCTTTTAAGAGCTACAAGTCAAAGGGAATTTGTCCGATTGCGAATTTTTTAATTCTAAATAATCGTTTTTCAAGAGCGATTTTTGTACGATCACTCCCCATTTTTTTAATCCTATTTCAAAAATGTTCTGTAACTTTTCACTGAAATTGAATATGGCAAATCGCAGACAGGTTTTTTTAGCGCTTTGGCCCCGGAAACGGAGGAACACATTAAATAAGCGACAAACAAAATTCCCTTTAACATGTAACATTCAAAAGGTGATTCGGGCGCTCGCATTTAGAAGTCGTGAAAAATTCGGCAATTAATTTTTTTCAAAATTTTTGGTATAGTTTGATAGCCAGTCCTATAAGCTTTAATTTGATATAGGAGTTTAGATATCTACAGTTTAAACCGCACGCGCTACATCGCTTGTACGCGAGACACCCCTGAAGGTGCATGATAACCTTAACTCGCTCGGCGACATTGTGGTTTAAATCGACGCCAAGCAATTAATCATTTCCTAACTACACCCCCTATGGTATGTTCATTTCACCTCTTCTGAAACATAAAAAAAAAAATCATTGAAATAAGAGAACGATGATACTCAAGGCGTAAATCCTACAAAAATCTTTGCTCAGATCAAAGCGCCGCTATTAAAATAACATATATCTGAATGCTATCTGATCAAGTCAAGTCTGTTATTCAGTGATGGAAAAATTCGTACACTGAGGCATAAAAAACGAAAGATACAAAGACTTTACTTTCAATGGTTCCTCTTCATCTTGCGGTCAAATGCATAACCTATATTTCCTGTGATACGACAACTGCAACTGTCATCGTCTTTTATCCCATCTAAGTGTCATTTGCATGACGTTAAGTTATTCTAGAGCCTTCTTCACCCGCCTTAGAAGACTATTTCGCTATCTATCCGTCAGACTTTAAACGAAAACGCATTTTAAAAGTTGGAGTTCAACTTATTCTCAGGATCCCGGCACGTACAGCAGTAGGGCAAAAGGCAGAAGCACAGAATTTTTTTCCACTCTGGTTTTTTTTTTTTTTTTTTCAATTCAATGCAAAAATAGCCAAATTTTTTATGTGTTTAATTTCTTTCTTTGTTAATGTTTACTGTATTTCTGTTTAACTTTTCTCCGAAAGCATTGATTGGATTCTGACTCAGTTCCTTAAAAGGAGTCCGCTTTCTATTCTAAATGCTCCTTGTATCCAGGCATTTTAAAAACAGGAGCAAACATTTTTATCCGGCTTTACATTGTTGCTCATCGTGTTCGTTATTTTTGTTTCAGAAGAGGTGAAATGAACATACCATAGGGGGTGTAGTGAGGAAATGATTAATTGCTGGCGTCCATATAAACCACAATGTCGCCGAGTGAGTTAGATTTTGAACTCCACAGTTTTGAGATAAAAACGAAGAACGAAGAAAAAAAAGGTACGCGACCAGGAAATTTCTTCAATTATTGAAGAAAATGGAAACAGCAACACGACAACGCGCCACTTCGCATACTTCTGTCACTCACTCTCCGAAAAATAGATGACATCATGATTCAAGCACTCGGTATGCATTAACATGTACAAAGAGTAGATAATTGTTAGGACGTAAAAGCCTCCGCTTTCTATTCTAAATGCTCCTTGTATTCAGGCATTTTAAAAACAGGAGCAAACATTTTCATCCGGCTTTACATTGTGGGTCATACTGGACGAAGTTCTACTTAATTTAGTTTTATTACGTTTTGTAGCAATTAATAATGGTAATTGAACTGAGTGGAGTGCAATTTAGGTTGAAATCATACGCGTGATTTCAAAATCGAACGAGCGTGCAGCGCGAGTTTGATTTGAAATCACGAGTATGATTTCAGACCAAAATTGCACGACGCGAGCTTCAATTACCACTTTATTACATCCATTTTGAAATCGCCCAAATACAGGACTTGGACAATTCAAATGTTTTATTACACGACTCGAGCAGTCAGAGGGCCAATAACTAAAATCAACCAATCAAAATGCTCTATTGCCGGTCCAATATTCTCTAAGTATTGGACCGGGCACTGTTCCGAATGGTCCCGAATGATACCGCACTTGTGTCACTTTGAACTTTAGCCGTATAATAAATCTCTTATTAACCAAGCTTGCTCGGGACCGTACTGGAAGAATATCGGCCCTCGGTCTTTTTTGTACGGACCTCGCTGCGCTCGGTCCGTACTGTCAAGACCTCGGGCCGATATTCTCCCAGTACGGCCCTCGCACTTGGTTAATAAGATATATTTACTGATGCAGTACTGAGCCGGTTTTTCAACGAAAAGCGGAACCGGAAAGGTTTTTACATCTTATTTTGTATGTAAAACAGAAAGACTTTGACTTCATGTGTCAAAAACTCAGTCAAGTGTAAAATGATGCGATTTAGAGCAAAAATTTGTGCGATTTGGGAATAAATCGCACCAATTAGAGCCAATCAGATTACAGGGACCACCAGTGATTTCAAAATGGATGTAATAAAAGAGTATCACGTCCTGACAATTATCTACTGTTTGTACATGTTAATGCAAACCGAGTGCTTGAATATGTCATCTATTTTAAATGACAGCCAATTCGCAACATGTTTCCATGGCTAGGTCATAACTAGTTCGAAGAAGCCGTTGTCATGACCAAAATCAAAACGCAGATCTCGCTTGTATTTCTCTTGTGTTTAAATCATGTTTAATTTCAACTTGATTAAAAGCCCGGCAAAAAACTTTGCAATATTCATGCCTTTGTTTCGCACCTAATAAACAAAATAACAATGAGGCGTGCCTCCTTTGCATTATCTACGGGACGTTAAACAAGGCCAAATATTGATTCAGGTCTCGTCAACTTATCCAGTTGTTCCTTATTGTTTCTAAGGCAATCAAGTCCAACTTAAATCATTCAACTTATTTATAACATCCTTTCTAGATTTTGCAAATGAGATTTCAGATTTATAAGTCAAACGATCCAAGAAAGTATTTCAGTATTTTTTTTTTTTTTTTTTTGGGAAGGGAGCTCAGAACCTCGCATTGTTCTCTCGAAAAATAATATCTACGGCGTACACGATTCTTATATTCCTAAGATTGTGCATTATTTCAAGCATGAGGTTAATTCAACTTTAACCCAAGAAAGTATTCTTGCAACAGCTCACTAAAAAAATCCTTTGCCGATATCTCAATTGCTTCATTTAGCTTAACGTTAACGTTAACTTTACCAGGAGCTTTGACAACACCTTTAAAGCTCCATGCAGACGTCGAAAATTCGTGTTGTACAACCTGCTCTTTAATTGTTCCACAGGTAGTTAATCTTCGAGTTCATGGACCATGCAAAAGATGTTAAGATACCGACGCAGTCTTAAAATATTCAAGTCACAAAATCAATCACATGAAACATTGAAGATAGCTTTTTATCGACCGAGTGAGGTTTTGTTCAGTTGCCAGAAACTATTCATTTGAGGTTTCAACAACTCAAGTTTGGGACAATACCTCTAAAATAAATTGTTTTTTTTTTTACTTTAGCTTCCCTATTAAACTACTCCATGCTAGCATTACGTAGAGGCGGTTGCATAACTCGAATAAACATTTCGCAAAGCACAAAGCTTTTTTAACGATTCTTTGTCGGTTTTTCGTCTGAGCCGATTGTGTAGAGTGAGCATGAATTCAAGATAGCGAATTTCGTTATTCATGTTCAGTGTCTTGCATGTTTACATGTGGGTTGCGATTCAGCTCTAAACAACACTCCACATTAATGTCTACACTTTTTTTGTATTCAACCACTTTTACGGAAGGGAGCAAGACACTCTAAAGTCACTATGTCGTTTCTTTAGCTGTGCAATTTGGGGTCCCAGCCATTAGTTTGCGTTCTTTACTGCAGTTATGGTGCCCATTCAGATATTAATGATCTACTCTTTTTTTTTTTTTTTTTTTTTTTTCATAACTGAAATAAATGTTTTTTATCCTTTTTTTCAAGTTAAGGTAAACATCGAAGACTTCAAATCGGTATCGATCGCTTGCTTGTGGTTCTTTTGGTCTCTTTTATTTCCTTTTCATCAAACTAATTTCGCCACACGTAAATCCTTAACTGAATACCTTTTCTCACTTCCAAGCACTGCCATTCATCAAAAAACCATAATCTCTTGAACAAACTAAATATTACAATGTTACTTCATTAAGACAAGCGACAGGAAATGATGGCCGGGAAAATCATAAGTTGAGGTGTAAAAAAATACAAAAACATAGGATAAATAAAGTATTCTTTCGTTATTACTATCATTTCTTTCTTGAAGCAAATAATTGCACAGATTTGTATTTCCTATAAACTAAATCTTTCCAGGTCATTTACATTACATTTACATTTTTGTACATTTTTACATTTATATAGCGCAGACTTCTATGTGGATATATTCTGTCGCGCTTAACAGAATATATCCGCGTAAGGCTGAGATCGGACGTCAGCATTTTATCAGGCGCCTCTGGCAGCCGCTTCAGTCCATGTAGCGATCTCACCTTCCCACCCATCCCACCCTGGGGAGGACGTCCACTACACAGTAATCTCGTGCATGGGAAATTTATGTCTCCTACCCCTAACCCTGCAGGAGACGAGATCTATGGCTTTACGTTTTATCTGAGAAGACGAAGCAATGTGAGTGAAGCGTCTTGTTTAAGGACACAACGTCATCCCCCATCCAGGACTTGAACCCGGGCCAACTGACCCAGAGTCCACTCCACTGACCACTGGACTACTCACGGGACTTACCCCTTCTAGTGAAATTAAGTTATTTTAATGTTTTCCTAGCCTCTTCAATGATTATTCCCTTCATCTTCAGAGCAAAACTTATTCAAGGTTTGAGATTGACATAACCAGTAGTAATGGGCGCCTGACTTAACCTAAGAATCTCAGCATTTAAGGAAAAACAGTTGTAAAAACATTTTCGCTACAGTTGTTTAAATCTAACACAAATGAAACGGTCTTTTAAGTGCGTTCTATAATCTGCGCATTTTGAAATCACGTATACAATGTTTTATAACTCCTAATACTTGTCGCTTTAAAACCAAAGCCGAAAGCCTTTTATCAGTACCCTTCAAGGGTGAAAACTTGAAAGCATTTCTTTCCACTCACAAAGCGTTTCGGAAAGGGGCAAAGAAAGGCTCTCTTTGTAGGAGACCGTCATATTTAGTACACTTAGTAAATCTTTTATTCCACAAATGGAATTTCATTTTTGCAAGAGGTGTCTCATTATCATCCATTATCTATCAACGCCAGCGATGATTGCTCGCTCATTTGAGCTTGAACGTACCCTCTCCACTCTTGTTCATTGTTTTTCTAGTTGTCCGCTGTTTTCCAAAAGTGCAGATTGGATTGTGATTCAGCGCTATTCAGTAAAGCCTCCACCTTTTTTGTCTTCAGTCACTTTACAGACGAGTGCAAAACATTTACATTCGGCGTAACAATAGCTCTAGATCTGCGGTTTGAAGTTCCATTAGTTTTTGTGCCCTATGTGGCTATAAAGTTAATTGCCTCCACACAAAAAATCGACTCTTCGTGCCTGTTTATAGAACACCAAGTACTTGTAATTGTTAACGTCATCTGTGTAATGGCCAAGCTAATTGCTTCCAAGGCTGACTTATAAAAGCTATTATAACATAACCAAAGTAAAGCGCGCGCTCTGATTGGTCAATTTAGCGTCTCCCATTTGCCCATGGGTGTACGCTGCTGACGTGAGCAAATGCAAAGACTATTTTCCGCCCCCGCTTGTTTTTTCTGGTCACGTAAGATTTGTTAAATAAAAGGGAACTCTTTAGCTACAATGTATCAATGTTATGTTATAAAACAAATGGTAAACACCACAGCGTACACTATTGAGTTATGGATGCACGCGGGAGGTTGCTAAGCACTCAAGAAGCTATAGTCACTCTCGGCTATCGCCTCGAGCGACTCTTACGCTTCTTTCGTGCTTAGCAACCTCCCGCGTGCATCCATAACTCAATAGTGTACGCTGTGGTGTTTACCATTTGTTAATTTCGAAGAGGCTTTCGTTCAAGAATCATAGCGGGAATTTGAATATTTCAGTGGAGTTTTAAACATGTGTCAATTGCATGATAAGCCCAATAAACTACACCCTGTTGAAGTCCTAACTGTAATAAAGTCCTAAATGTAATAAAGTCTTAAGTGTAATAACATTTGGTCCTAAATGTAAATAAGTCTTAAATGTAATAACATTTGGTCCTAAATGTAATAAAGTCCTAAATGTAATAACATTTGGTCCAAGATGTAATAAGCCTCCGATGCAAAATATTAACTGCGCTTGTGCATCCACATTGAGATGTTAAAGAGACAACTGTTACATCAGAGAATCTTCTGCCAAAATTCATGGCGCATTGCGGGCTCGCTCGCCGATTTTAATCAGCGTCTTTTTTTTGCTAGACGTAGGCCGAGAAGCATTGGCTACAAACCTTCATACTGATGTGCTTTTGGCATCAAATTGACAGATCTCAAAACAATAGAACGCTGACCAATCCGGCCATCTTGACCGAAGAGGCTTGGTCAAGAGATTTTATATTTTCGACAAGTAATTTTTCACGGAAAAAATGCGTTTTCTTTTCATTTATCACGGATAACAGGAAATAGTTTCTTTAATTCACGTATCACGACTGGCATATCGTTCACAGTTCACGGCTTTTAACTTTTTACAATCACAAGTCCCGTCCGATGACGTTTTTTATCACGATAAAAACAGCCGATCACGTTTCACAGAAAACCCGTTTATTAACGAAATCCTTTTGTTGACAAAACTCGTTTATTGACAACAGATAAAGGCGTATTCTTTGCATTTTCTTCTCAATGTATAGGACATTGTGTTAGCGTCTTCCAAAATATGCCACACGCTGTGGTGGGCATCATGTTGGAAGAAGTCGAAAGTGATGACTCAGCAATATTGGCAGTTGAAGGCTTTTGAAAATTCCCGCAGTATATATACCTTTCTCAGTCTTAAAACTCACGAAATGGTTTTCAATGCAACCCTTTTCTTCTATTTTACCTTAGACTTTGAGAGATATTTCTTTTACTGTGTGAAAAGGTTCGAAAACGTTTTTGTTTTCGGCGATGAGCGGTAGTCTCGGTATTTGGTTAAGATATTCTCTTTCTCTTTTCTGTTGTGACTGTTTTAAAAAGCGCATAACTCAGTCAGGTCCATCTGACTAACAAGGGACATCGCCGGATCAGAAACCGACAACATGTCGCGATCGTTCTTGTCCTGTCAAGTAAGATGCAGTTTGCATAGCGAACATTTATAACAGATATAGTGGTTAGTCTTGTTATATACCTACCTTGAAATTCAAGTTTCTTGACGGCACACAATGAGGCTGAATAGCGTAATGACTTGTAAGTAATGATTTATATCGATTATATCACGAAATTTATCCTAAAACTTGCTCTCAGTGTAAGGAAGGCGACTGAAGTTATGCTCTGACCGAGTCTTTTTATTGTTTTTGAGAAAGAGAAAACATAGCGTGATGTGCCTTAGAAAGGGAAATTTCTTTTTTTACAACTGAAATTTCTTTAGTGAGTAATTTCTTCTGATTTATACCTTACTCTGGGATATGTCGAGACCATTACGAGATGTGAATTTCACAATAAACCTTACGCAAGGAGAGAAGTTAATTGTTTCATTTCATCACATATTTCATGGTCATTCGATCAAAAACTTACGCATCCCCCTAATCAACATTGCTCATCCTTTCCTGATAAAACGGCTGTAAAGATGCGCTGAATTCTCATCAGAATCATTTTTTTGTACGTCAAAACAACTTTCCGCTATATATTTCTTTGTAACAACTTGCAATGTTTGTCCCACGACGATCTCAGAACCCTTTGCGCATAACAGAGGGATCCAGTTATTTGGCGACTCATTCATTACCACCGGATACTCTGAATCAAGACCTTGAGAACAAACAGACAAATTCAAAGAAAAAATTATTTTAAAATCTTTCAATCTCAGCGTAGATTTAATAATGAGCTATTTGCAAACCAAAAATTTATTCAAAAAGTAAAAAACCTTTCGATCTTAGCATAGATTTAATAATGAGCTATTTACAAACCAAAAATTTATTTAAAAGTAAAAACGAAATGTTTTCGACACTAGGTCATCATCAGGGTAAATAAGCAGCTTCCGCTAAATTACATATTTTATATCCTTAGGTAATTCCCGATGGGACGAGTTGAAACTACGCTTCAAATGATTAATCAGTATCATTAATATATACATTTAGCCAAGCCTAAAATCAGAGTTTCAGATAGTTTATCTTCCAGCCTTCATTTTATTAAAAATCCTTGGCGCTACCTGTGGAAGAGGTTATTCGAGGAAATTTAGGGCCAGTTCGAGCAGGGGAGGGGGAAGGGGGAAATTGGTGGGGTCTGGAGCCTTGGGACGATGTTCTCACAACTTGCAAAACGTTCAACACGCATCTTAGTCAGCGAAGTTTTCAAGCAGCTGAAGAACGTCCTCGATGTTCCTGAATTTTTTGAACGGATATTTTGGAGGATAGGGAATGTATTCTTCTTCAGATATAGTGTATGAAGTCAGTATCCGTTGAAATTATATTTTATTGAAACAACAACTTTGAGTTTAAATTTACAAGACATGTTTCGACAGTCTCATGTCATCTTCAGTTGCAAATGAGCATTTAACTGTTGTACATTTGAATTTAAATTAAGGTACCTTACAAACTACGTGTCAGGGCTTACGTTACAGTTGAATGTTAAAAACGCGAAAGATGTAAATAGCGCGCGCTTGACTAGATCAAAAAATAAATAGATAAATAAAAAAAAAGTAAATGTAATAATAATAAAAATAAATTAAAAGACCAAGGAACAACATAATTAAAAGGAAAGAGACAATTCTAGATGTTTTAATTGCTGATTAAGGATAGGTTTTTCCCACTTAATATGCAATGCCTCTTTGATCTTAATTTGGTATTTTGAAGCGGCAGAATCTAAGATCGTGAAACATTCAGTATCACAAGAGTCAAGACAGGCCCTTGATGATTGCAGGTGCTTGTAAATATGCGAAGTTTTGTCCGACAAGAGGTGCTCACGAACTCGTGTACAAATGTGGCGAATGGTTTGAGTAGTTGTCTTAACTTAGTCTGAGCGATGTTCGAAAACCGACCAACATAGGGAAGTTTATAATAGTGCGCAGAAGGTTTACCGGAGTTAGAAGCCACATGTCCCGCGTGAATACAACGTCCGCGACACGTTTTCTTTTGTACATGAAATCAACCAGTTATCAACCTCAGGGAAGTTCATGGTATCTTTCGATGTTGAGAGTTTGTTCACTAGTATACCTCTTGATGAATGTATTGATCTGGCGATCAGATACATTTATCAAGGTAACCCTGGTCTTAAGATAAACGCCGCTGACCTAAAAACGCTTTTTACCTTCGCAACAGCTGAGACTGGTTTCTTGTTTAAGGGTGTGTTTTATGATCAAATAGATGGGGTTGCCATGGGGTTCCCACTTGCTCCAGTGCTTGCAAACCTCTTTATGGGACATCATGAAAAAAACTGGCTAGATAACTATTCATTCCCTGAAGTTCTGTTCTACAGACGCTATGTTGATGACACCTTTTGTTTGTTCAATAGCGAGGAGGACGCGCTCGTGTTCTTTGATTATATCAACGCCAGTCATCCTAGTATTCGTTTCACAATGGAAAAGGAAATTGATAAGAAATTATCGTTTCTAGACATATTGTTAGACAACAATCATACATCCATCGTCACTAGTGTATATCGCAAGAAGACGTTTACTGGCCTTCTTACTAACTATTTCAGCTTCGCCCCTTTGATTTACAAATTAGGTTTAGTCAGAACGTTGATTGACAGAGCATACAAGATCAATAATTCCTGGGCTGGTTTTCATCTGGATGTCAAGAAACTTATTTTCTTGCTACGGAAAAATTGTTTTCCATCTTGGGTCATAGACAAGATCATTTACAGGTATCTAGCGAAGAAAAAGAATCCTCCTACTGGGTAGAACGCCTCTTCTAACTCCGGTAAACCTTCTGCGCACTATTATAAACTTCCCTATGTTGGCCGGTTTTCGAACATCGCTCAGACTAAATTAAGACAACTACTCAAACGTTATTGTAGAGCTGATTTAGATATTAAGTTAGTCTTCACTACGTTTAAACTCAGAAACATGTTCAGTGTGAAAGATTCAGTACCGCTAGGTCTACGTTCGCGTGTCATATATAAATTTTCATGTGCTGGCTGTAATGTCAGTTATATTGGTGAGACCACTCGCCACATTTGTACACGAGTTCGTGAGCACCTCTTGTCGGACAAAACTTCGCATATTTACAAGCACCTGCAATCATCAAGGGCCTGTCTTGACTCTTGTGATACTGAATGTTTCACGATCTTAGATTCTGCCGCTTCAAAATACCAAATTAAGATCAAAGAGGCATTGCATATTAAGTGGGAAAAACCTATCCTTAATCAGCAATTAAAACATCTAGAATTGTCTCTTTCCTTTTAATTATGTTGTTCCTTGGTCTTTTAATTTATTTTTATTATTATTACATTTACTTTTTTTTTATTTATCTATTTATTTTTTGATCTAGTCAAGCGCGCGCTATTTACATCTTTCGCGTTTTTAACATTCAACTGTAACGTAAGCCCTGACACGTAGTTTGTAAGGTACCTTAATTTAAATTCAAATGTACAACAGTTAAATGCTCATTTGCAACTGAAGATGACATGAGAATGTCGAAACATGTCTTGCAAATTTAAAATCAAAGTTGTTGTTTCTTTTTTGAGAGTTATTGTCACTCTGCTGTCTTTACGTCATATTGTATTGAGTGCAAATGATTTCAGTGTGAGAAAATTAGCCAAAATTGAAAGAAACGACGGTAAACGACTTCGAGTTAGGATAGATTTTACTTTTGACTTAGTCAATGAAGGATTTATTATAAAGCAAAAAGATTCCGCTGTTATAAGAATTAAGAATGACTTGTTTATTTTGAGAGTCGAGAAAGAGAGCCAGCTGTGTTTGTAGCACAATAAACTCAAGAGGGTCGTTTAATTTTTCTTTGTTTTGATTGTCTTCTGCCGTATTTGTGACTTCGTCGCAGAAATTTTCCAAAAGTTACAAACAACCCCACAGGCGAGCAAGTCATTGTGTTTTAAAAGCACGGAAGCGTATTTAGCTAAGCTCAAAACATAATGGTAAAGTACTTGAATAAGCTTTGCGTTTGAAAAGTCTCCAGTTTTTCTTTTCCCTACTTTTAAGAGGCTGTCTCTCTTATTTCCACCCGGTGAATTTCGCGTCAAAAATAATTTTGCCTGAAACTCTGTCCACAGAAAGACTTTACTTAGGCTGATTCGAAATAATTTTTTGACTGCGTTAGGGGCCATAATTATTTCCCAGTCCGTAGGGACCGTCGCAACGCCTCGAAAATTGAAAAACAGGCACATTTTGTAACATTGTAGAAGATTTGATTCGCATAGTTAAGCCACCGAATTTGTATCAGATTGCTTAAAAACCTTTCTAGTTTGCCAAGAAAGTTAGAATTTGCCCTCTCAATATATTTGAAAAGGCGAATTTTAGCATATTCTGACCCGGCTATAAGTCGCCATCGGCCGATGGCCGTAAATAACCTTGATTTAGACGTTAAGTTTGGGATTTGGGACCTGGTTGACAACTCTATCCTACACAGCCGTTAAATTTAGACCTTTATAGGCAAAAAATGTAAAAAAAAAAACCCTGTACGTTTTCGATTTTTCAAAAGTTATGACCGTTTGAATCAGCACATGCACGAGCATTCGCGATTTTTTCATCTACACTAAAATCGAACCACTGGAGCAGATTTCGTTATAAATACAGCTTACCTTCGGCGCATCTTGGTTTTATGTGAAATTTCAGATGTTCCTCGCTACCCAAACTGGTGAACTTAATGATAACTCCAGCTAATAACTCCAAACTTCAGCGGTCGGCATCTATAGACACTCTTCTTTAACTGGTTGTTGCGAACTAAACTCGAAAATTAAAGCCACGTTTCGCGCTTAATGTCCTGTTGAAACTTTGGATCGGTGCTGCATTCTCTTCAACAATCAGTCATAGAACTCCACAAGTCTATATGTCGAAGTTTGGGGCTAAAATTTGGAATTTAAAGTTGAGCGATAGCACTATGGAACACAGCTGTGGTTCTGTTTTCACAGAGGTCCGCATTAACCATTGCGGGTGAACCCGCTGGCCCTTTATTTTTTCTGGAAGGCCTGTAAATGTAGTATGGCATGCAAGCAGAAAGGCGTCAGTCTGTAGCGAGTCTTCCGCGAGGTTGATAAAGCTCTCAGAATGTAGAGGTGAGTCAATGATCATCTACAAGCATGTCACTTAGGTCAGCTTAGCGGAAAGGTACAAGAATATGAGCTTCAGTTATCGTTAACAGGTCAGGGTTGCCACACGACCTTTCCCCTGATCAACTTGAAGAATTCTGGATCTGCAAAAAGCATAGAGGAAACATGGGTCGCACTTGCCAGTACCCGCTGCACGACGGCCGGAACCGAAAAGCAGCTAAATACTAGAAATGTAGTTCATCTCGACATGACAAGGGAAATTAATGCTATCTTTTGCACAACTCGTTCCAACAGGTTCCCGTAAGTATGATTTCTATGTAAATTCTAGCGTACCAATCAGGATTGTCCTGAAATGTGGAGCACGGTTTAAGTTAAGATAAAATCTACACATATATTGAGATGCGGTAAATGTCAGAATTCAGTATTTTGGAATTTGATTAACATTTGGGTCAAAGCTCGCACGCAAGTGAGTATAAAACAAAACAAAAGTCAAAAATTCTTTCCTGCAAAAAGTCCATCTGAGGTCAAATGAAGCCGGTTGCTATCACAACAGCTCCCTAGTAACAGCTGTGAGAGATGTCGCAAAAGGATTTGGGGTTGAAGTTCATAGTTATCATTACTCGGAGCCGCAGTCTGGTGAAGACATTTGCGATCGTATCCTCTGCCCTATGAGGTTCTCTATTCGTGCTTACTTAAACGAAGGGCACGATGTTCCAACTATCGTGGACATGAGAGATGCATTGACGCAACATCCAATGAAAGGAACAACCGCTGCAGTTAGCATAGTCGACGAATCAAAGAACACTCTGTATAAATAAGATTGAGCATTTTAGTAGCTTCCACAACTTCGAACATGGAGATACCGGCTGAGAGTTTAGAGATGTTATGGCATCGGTAAAGGGAAGTACATTCCATATGACGTGATTTATATCAAGCACCAAGGTCAAACGTCACTTCAAGTCATAGAATCTCAAGGGTTTTATGATCCTCCTGAAAAGCGTGTGGTCAAGCGTGGTTCAAAGGATAGCAAGGAAACAAAGAGTACAACGCCATTGTTTGAATGCTCTGTGCTTGGATGTGTTGAAGTGTTCGAAACGTTTTCGCAACTAGAGCTGCTCCTGGACGTTGGAAAGCATACAGTCAGCAGGTTAAGCGAGTATGATGCAATAAAAATGGACTGGGCCCTTAAGTTCTCGTCGATAGATACCGCTGGTATCGAGTGTTCGAGCTGTTCTTCAGATTCCAGTACATCACTCACTTCTCCTAGGGATACTTCACGCCACTCGCCTCCACGAACAGGATGGGTCGTAGGCAAACCGAGGGTCAGTGTTAGATTTTCAAAGAATGTAAAAGAATACCTAACGTCACGGTTTACACTTGGAGAAAGAAATGGGCGGGAGGCAGACCCCGCCTAAGTTGCAGTGGACATGGAAATGCGAAAAATGAGTCTAATGCACGTTTGTTCAGTAGAGAACAGTGGGTGACAAAGAGCCAAGTTCAGAGCTTTTTCTCCCGGCTTGCAGTAATGCGACGCAAAGATCAGGGTGTGATCGGGATATTGCTGGACGAGGAAGAAGATGTCCAATGCGTCCAGGAGAATTCTGAGAGACAAGATCTGGTAGACAAAGTTAACAAAGAGATCAAAGTCTCGCATCCAATCTGCTGCGACACGTATGACCTCTGTGAACGTTACCACAGTAACACACTTTAGAAATTCAATGTGGTTTTGTTGCGAGCCATCTGTACTCATTTCGAGATCCCTATAAAATTGAGAGACATAAAGCAGATCCTCGTAGACAAACTGTCGGACGTGATTAATGATTGTCAATGTGTTTCACAGTAGAATTATGTAAAACATGTCTTATACAGTTGCTGAAAGTGTAGAATATGCTCTACAGATACAAACTGCCTTTAGTTCCTATATCATTGAAGTTCTGAAGGCGTTGTTGTTATAGTGTAATACTCAAAGCTTATAATATCTCTGACTTTAAATTTTTGTCGTGCTTTACGCACTTAGAATTCATAACTAAATCAGTGAAAGATAGAACCTAGTTTGACGACATGGTCAAGCAGTGTCTGATACACGATATAGGCATCGCACTAAGCCTTGCTCTTCATGTCAAAATTATTTTTAACAAAAACAGGGATTAGTGTGTTCAGCTTCTCGCAGTCGGTGATATTTTTTTATAAAAACGATTGAAAATTTACTAGAAGCAACACTGGAAACATCTGTTCATACGAAGCATGTGTCAAAATTTTTATCACGTTGGTAGCCGATTTCTCCAGCTATTGACAGGTTGTTGGTCTCTGGACACAATCGACACGGAGCCGAGAGAAGCAAGCTCAGGAAATTTGAAATTAATTTATTAATTATATCATATCAAACTCCAGGTAAAAGCATTTATTCTTTTCAGCCACAATTTCTCCCCAAATATTACATTGGGGTGTAAATTAGGATAGAACAAACCCATGCGACACAAGCTATCAGCGGTCTTCTCTTTTGTGCAGACCTTTGTAAGAACAGTATAACATCGAACGGGATCGTCGTGATCTAAATTTATGCGATTATTTCTTCACTTCAGAAACCTAAATCCTTCATTCCCCCCTCAGCTTTTAGATATGGAGAGTTCATATTCTAATTCTGGAAAAATTCAGCTCGGAAGCGATAATAAATGGGTGATTAACCGCGAAATGTGACCATAATTCCGACCATTTGTTTTACATGCCATTAGAGACAGCGCGTCACCCACGCCGAAAATAGACTGGACACTGTAAGGTACTTGGAAGGGGAAGTCTGGTTTCGATAAACAAGACGCCTGTCGTCTAGTGCGGCTTCGCAAGGTGAACATCAGTGGTAAACGAACACTAACTATTTTGAATTTAGATATCGGTTTACGTTTTGCTTAAAAAAGCCGCTCCTATTTACAAAGAAATGACACGCGATTGTTTCACGAGAACTCGTCGTAAAATGTAGTTTGTCGTGAGAAAAACATGGAATCCAGCGCTCTAAGAATATTTAAAGTAAGTCAGGAACACACTTGCTCACTTTCCTTACAATATTAACAACAACAGCAACAACTAATAGACAAACAAATCAAGCAAATCAATAAGATCTGTCCTTTTAAGTACTCCGTATCAATTGTTTCTACACACCACCTTTCTATGCATTTTTGGGTGCATCTTAAAAAAATCAGTGAAGTATTGAAATCTGAATGTATTAAAAAAAATTCGTTTTAAGCAGGCAACCGTTTCAAACTGACAAAATTTTTTTTGTACACTAAACAAGTAATTATTTGTAATCAATCTTAATTACACCTTGTGTAGTTCTTATCAACATACCGATTTCTACTTCACTTGACTTTGTGAAAAGCAAACTGACCTCTGCCAGATGAGATTATTAATTTCTGTTTGATTTGAAATATTTCTTTCCCTGCTCAATATTGTGAAGCACATTTGAGCATATCCAAAATTAAAATGTAGTAAAAAAATATTTCACATAATTATTATTATTACTATTATTATTATTACAACCCTCTGGCCTCATTTTAGAACAAAAACTGTATTGAATATAACTTGCACATTGTAGAGAGGCTAGGAAGGCTTTTAGAACTAAACCAAAGTACTTTAAGTGATTCCAATTTGACCTTGTTATGAAAGAGGTCTATTGCATTGCAATATCATTATGTAATCAACAGTTTTCAAGTATATATCAAGAGTATTAATTGCTTATGCACTTTACTTGGCAAATAATTCATGGGTGTATGATGGCAAGAAAGAGAGAGAGATAACTGAGAAATGGTGCTTATCAAGACTGTGGGGAACTTAACATCTCAGGTAGCTGTGTTTCTTCTAGGAATCACAGGCCCTTAATGTCAATTGGGCAATTGCAATGAGCTTCTTATTTACTTTTTGTTACATTAAGTAATGTTAGAACAAGAAACATAACCTTGACAGAGCTCAACAACATCGCAACTTGTGGGGTCGCCAAAGTGACTAGATGTTACACAGTGGCAATTACCTTTTTGTGCGCAGTTCCCAGCTGGCCACTACAAATTTTTACATTTGTATTTTCAATTTCCTTAGATCCCTTGTGAGTTTCTCATTTCTAGACACTGGGATCTGGACATTTAAGTGAGTTCTCATATATAGTCCCGTAGATGATGTTTCAGTAATTGAAAGCGTTACATCAATCCCGCAACAGTAATTTCCGGTCACTACAGGATTATCTGCAAAGATTTTTTCAGCCTTTGTGACCCTTTTTTCGAATTAAAGTGAAGTTGGTTTGTCTCCTTTCAAGAGCAAATATGTAGCTCCAAATGGAAAAAAAATTACCGTAAGTAGGTAGAAGACCGTCGAAGGGTTTATCCCATATCATGTCTTGAAATGAATCAATAGTTGTTGCAGATATCTCACGCTTAGTTTTTGGCTGATGAAAGCCTTTCGCAAACCATCTCCGCCTTGAAGGCGTGGGGCATTTGTCTTCTGCGAATTGCATTAGAAGGATTCATTTCCATTAGATCAGCAGTGAAAAAGTCAGGATTTATTCAGGAATTTCAATTTCCCGCAATTCGCACTTATCGTGGCTAGGTACCAACTCCCTCTGAGTTATTTCTAGTGTCCAGTCTATTCTTGGCTTGGGTGACGCGCTGTCTCTAATGGCATGTATTTGTTTTGATAGCACGAATCGTGATGGATGCCGCCTACTTTTCGAAGGCAATATTTAGCTATTTGTTGAGGTTGTCGTGGATTTCAGCAATTTGGTTATTTGAAAAATACTGAAGTTAGCCATGAAGCCGGGCTGCAAAGCGGGTAAGCTGTATTTATGACTAAATCTGCTCCAGTAGTTTGATTTTAGTGTAGGTGAAAAAAATCGCGAATGCCCGTACATGTGTTGATTTAAACGGTCATAACTTTTGAAAAATCGAAAACGTACAAGGGTTTTTGCATGCTTTTGCCTTTAAAGGTCTAAATTTAACGGCTGTGTAGGATAGAGTTGTCAACCAGGTCCCCAATCCCAAACTTAACGTCTAAATAAAGGTTATTTACGGCCATCGGCCGATGGCGACTTATAGTGGTCAGAATATGCTAAAATTCGCCTTTTCAAATATATTGAGAGGGCAAATTCTAACTTTCTTGGCAAACTAGAAGGGTTTTTAAGCAATCTGATATAAATTCGGTGGCTTAACTATGCGAATCAAATATTTTACAATGTTACAAAATATGCCTATTTTTCAATTTTGGAGACGTTGCGACGGTCCCTACGGACTGGGAAATAATTATGGCCCCTAACGCAGTCAAAAAATTATTTCGAATAAAACCAAATCTAATTTAATTCTTCCTAAGTAAAGTCTTTCTGTGGACAGAGTTTCAGGCAAAATTATTTTTGAGCGAAATTCCCCGGGTGGAAATAAGAGAGACAGCCTCTTAATTCCTTTTAAAGGTTTCTAAAAGCGTTCCAATTTTCCTTTACTTACTTTGCAACAGCGGACGATTCGTGATGTTTTCGTTTAACATTTTGTTCGCGCCTGCCTAGATTGCTCCCTCACGAATGCCTAACGTTTGACCGATGGTTTCAGTTGTTGCGCAGTTATGCTGAACAGCTTGAAGACAGAGCTGAATAACGTATGCGCATGCGCTAGGTTTTGCCGTGCAAAACGGATTCTGAGTCGTTCGCATGGTTGATTTCCTATTCTGTTGCGTCGTTTTCCTTGCCGCTTTTCTTTTACAGAAAAACCTCTACGTCTGAAACAAACTGATCATCTATTAGCTTATCACCATCGTTGACTATGCCTTTGTCGACTTCATTATGCAATGCAAGCTCCGTTTCGTTCGTTCGGCTACCATGTGTGATCCCTTAGCTATATCTGCAGTCATATCCGTGTCGCCACCACCGTCGAAGATACTATAAGGTCCACTTTTTGCGTCTGTTTCATCCTGCTAATCAACAGTATCATCCATTTCAAAATACTGCTCCATATACATTTTATTCGCATAATCCTCCGAAATTTCTCCTTCTCCTGGGTCATTTTCTTCGTAGTCTCCTTCACTACCGTCGTTGTAATCCGTTACTTGTTCCAAGCTCGCATAGTCTTCTCCGTGGTTCTTAGCAAACTGTCCAGGGTACACGGTAGCTGCTGAAAACACTTGCGTACGGACTGAACACATGCTGTCCACCATCTCCTAGTAAGGACGCTATTTGGATGTCGACGTCGTACAAATTTGCTTCCGCTGCATACATTGTTATATGATAACCATGGGTCCCATCTCACGCCACATGAGTTAAATAGTCGTCCCAGTGAGCGAACTCATCATCTGCCAAATACTCCGAAAGAAGGAGGTCATCGCCATCTCACTGACTACTTTCTAAGTACGCTACAATTTCCTTCCTCATGGTTTTAGCTCGACTCACTCCCAAAAATGTTGTCCCTCAGAGTTTCCTTTTTTTTTTTCCTTCTTCTTTTTCTTTGAAATCAATTAGTAGATCAATAAAAAACGCCTTACGCGAATAGTTGTACTCACATTTCAGAGAAAACAAGAGCACAATTTTTTGCTTGAGTATCTGGGGACTGGGACATCATTTACAGCCTTTAACTCAACTAACCATTTTTAATATGTGGGTAAGCAGCTTCTTTTCATCTACACCTGTTAATAATAATAATAATAATAATAATAATAATAATAATAATAATAATAACTTTTATTCATATAGCGCTCATATCTTAAATTCATGGTCGCTTTACAACACTGTACGGGGGACTTTACCAAACTGCTAAGCAGTTTACAATGAAATAAAGGCGAATATAACAGATGCCCCCTTCCCCCAATTCCCAGTAAACAAGCCAGACCACATCACAGTTATCTCGTGAAGTGGGTTCTTTAACGTCCCCTGCCTTACCAAATCAACTAAATAATAGTTGCAGGAGACGGGACCTCCATTTATTCGTCTCTATCCGAGAAGATTAGAATATCTAACCATTTCTTGATCGATGTTATAGAAAGGTAGCATTTTCTTCTTAATTATTTTAAGACCCTGAGTGTTGGTCCGGCCGGGGCTCGAACCCCCGACCTCCCGCACAACAGTCCGGCGCTTAACCAATTGAGCTAACTGGGAGGCGGTTAATGTAAGTTACCGAGTATATAATTTGGTGCAGATCCATGAGGTACCTTTTTCGTTTGTCAGATTTGTTGCATGCATTTCAAGATCGAGAGAACATACTTGTCTCCAGTTATGTTTTCTTAGGGAGAAAAATTATCTTGTCTCAAGAATTTGAAAGCAATAACTCTTTAGAGAGCTGCCACAAGGTCCGAATTGGGAAACAAAATGTGCATGCTAACAAGGCCTGGTCAAGAAAGGAAAAATAAAAAATGTATATCCGAGCCTGCAAATTATCCGACCTATGAGTCTGCAGACTCCCTTGTCCAACTTTGTAATTTGGTTTGAGTTGTACCTCCATCACGGATCATACAAGTATAACGTTATCACATTTTTCCAAAACTTGAACTTAAGAGACTGAGCCAGTGATACATGGAGGTACTGGTCAGTGTACTCACTGTTTTGCCAGCCGTCATTTGATGCCGTCAGTATAACGGTCTGCAGCCAACGCTACTCGACTAGCGTTTAGCGAGTAAAAAGATGCTGATTGATATCAGCGAGCCTGCAATGTGACATTATACTGGTCAGAGAATTTTTTAGTGCAACAGCTGTCACTTTAACACCTTAATGTGGATGTCCGCTATAACAACAATGCACTAGCGCAGTCAAACGATTGCATTAGAGGCTTATTACATTTAAGAGAAAATGTTATTTAGGACTTTATTACATTTAGGAAAGTTATTACAATTAGGACCTCAACACACCTCTACTTTGCAATATTCATGCCTTTTTTTCCTAGTGACGACTGAATAATGGCAATGAAGCGTTTCTACTTCAACGACAGACAAGCCCGAATATTGTTTCAAATCTTTCTTATTGACTCCGTTGTTAATTACTGTTGAAAAGTTATTCAAGAGCAAAATTAATTTATCAAATTATTCTCAACGATGTTGTCGAGTTTGTTACTGGATTTTCAGATTTCAAAACTAGAGTTTATTGACTTCACCAGACAGAGTCGTTTCTTTGCCGTTTCTTTTTCTTCTATCTGTTGACGGAAGCTTAAATCTTCACTTTCCTTTTTATCAAAATGATAATGCTAGAGTATCTGAATACCTCACTAGAAATAATGCATCTGGCTTAGCATGAAGTGAATTCTACGAAAGGAAGGTATTCTCGCAAAATTTAATATAAAAGCTAGTCATCCAATTCCTTGTTACGTTATTAAAACTTATGGGCAGCGTTTCCGCAAGTTGTATCCCCATCTGTTGATCCCTGTGAAGAAGATAACAACTCCTGTTGTTTAACCGACAAGACGCATTTATCTAATCCAAAAGACCATGCAAACCTGCGTTAAGGAACCAAACCTTTTTTTAAAACACTCGATCACATAATCATCCAAATGAGACATTGAAAAATAACTGTTTTATCGACTGAGTGCGCTTTTGTATAGTTGTCAGAAATCATTGACTTCTGACATCAAAAGTGGGGTACTAGAGGTTTTAACGCATCATAAGAGACAGACAAAACACGGGCTATTGGTCAATCCCGGTCAAGTTTTACATGAGCAAAACCCTGAACTTGATTCAGTCGTGGACTCTCATCTCAATAATTTGGATATATCAACAACGTTGAAATGGTAAATTGGCGAGCGTTAGCTCGCCGTCGGAGCGAAGACCAAGCTAACGCTCGAAACGTCAGCTTTTGTAATCGTTACGGTGGCCAATTTACCATTTCAACTCTGTTGATATATCCAAATTATTTCGTTGCCCCCACCGAAGCAGCCCCAAACAGTTTCTTTAGAAGCTATCAGCCTTGACTCTCATCTCAGTTTACCATTTTCCTCGGTAAAGCTCTTGATTTTCTGCTTAATGTTATAGAGGAAATTCCTTTCAATGAGTCACCAAAAGGCAAAATAAACATGTTCCAAAAGCGACAACAGTTATACGGCGACAATTTAAACCAAAGGGTCTACGAGCGGATAAAACTTGAATTAAAATAAATCCAAATATAAGACAAGTCAGTCATGCATTTCCTTTCAGGAACACGAAAATGAAATGCGTATTCGGTTTTGCTTAGACTAAGAGCGGAAAAATGTCAAAACATGTAAGCTACAGTTTATTTTCATCAAACTAGTTTCGCCACAAGAAAATCTGTCGACAACTCAGTTGCTCAGATGAAAGCAATTCTAAGAAATGAAACCTTTTGCTGTGTACCTTAACTGGCTGACTACGGACAGACTGATAGGCTTTAAGACACTTTTTCTTCCAAATACCGGCAACGTGTTGTTGAACATTTTGTCTGGTGAAGCAATGTTCAGAATTCTTTAACTGCCAGCCTTCGCCATCAGGTGTGCTCATCAATTTAATCAATTCTATTTTGCTCTCTCATTTTATTATTGCAACGAAGTAAACTACAGCGAAAATTAGCGTTAGATTGAAGATATTTAGTCATGTTCTCAACGACTTAGCAAAATGTATACTCAACGCTATACTTAACTGCATTAGCCATCAAGCTACAAATTGCACTTAAAATACTTCATTATGTTTCCTTTTTAATTGCAAAGCAATATCGAATAAAATGCGACAAAATTGCCAATAACGTTTTCTACATTTAGTTTTAAGCCACCTTCCTACCACCCAAGGAGCTTTTACTTCCTTTTAATTCCCGAGCGCCTCTTTCCACTGTTCGTAGAAAGAGAGTCCATCTTGAAACCAATTTCCCTGTCCATTCCGATGAGCCCAGCCTCCCCCCTAAGTTGGTGGCGTGGTTCCAATTCTTGCAGACTTCGTTTGGCTTGTCTCTGCTCCTGTGGGCTGATATTGAAAAACCTCATTTGACGATCAGTGAGAGGTTTAAACGAGTGTCGAGGGACTTTAAGAATTTGCTCGCGTGTCTTTCCTTGAAGACGTTGCATGACCTCCCGGTAAGCAGGTTTTGTTGGGTCGTCGTATAAAACACATGTCCGCCCTCCGGGTCTTTCAATATCGGAAAGATTAAAATTGTCAAGGAAATCTCCGGGTCGGTACGCTGTTCCAATCATGAGGCTCGTCATGTTACAAAAATGGACTGTTAAGTGGTCTCTACTTTTCTCTTGCCAATCTGACCAGATCTTGTCGATAAAACCATGATGGAGGAAAAATTCGGGAGCTTCAGCAGAGGTGACAAGACACATGTCGCCGCCTATTCTACAGTGAACTGTGTCATGGAGATTTATTCGAAGATCCCTTTCGAAAATGTCGAAGCCATCAATGGTAGGAGGACGAAGCAAAGTCAAATAAACAGCAATGATGTCAGGTGTAAAACCTGCAAAAGACAAGAGATCAAAATGGCTTCTTTATTTTCAAACTCTAATTACTTGAGCCGTTAAAATATCATCCGCGGGCGGATCCATTGAAAACGACTTTAAAGAAAGGTGCATGACTATTTCTGAACAGGCTATGAGAATAAGTAATTTTGCATACGAGGTTACTATAGCAAACATCACCGCCTCTTAGAAACAATCTTAATTTTGGCTTTATGTGCCTGTAACTTGTAGCCTAATTCGGTGAAACGTATGTACGGCTCAGAGCCATCTTTAATAATTAAAACATTAAGGGAACCTATGGGCTCCTGGAATATCCTTCTCTCCCTCATCGATAACCGATATAATACTAAAAGCAACTAACCATTAAAATCTCTAGTGAGACAGCCCCCGTTTGTTTTCATCCATGAGTTTTGACCGAAAACTCCTCCTTGAATGCAGCGTAATGGTGTAATTCCATTGCCTCCCAATCCAGACGGTCCGCTATACCAAACTCTGGTTTTCTCAGTGTGCCAGGGTGTCATGGAGACAATACTCCAGTCCCAGTAAGGCACGGTTACTCGGCAATCAACTCGGCGCAACAGGTTTTCATATTTAAGAAGGTACCTTAGAAAAATGAAAGAGGTAGTATTGTTTTTAACATAAGGCTGATGAATGGGCGAGAGAGTTTGTAGTGTTTGAGGGGGCTGCCTGGTTCTTAATAAAAAGCTTTTTTAATTGATGTATAAATGTATATGGTTTGAAACAAGAAGAATGTTAAGGCAGGGAGTGATTAAGTCCAAGAGCCGAGTGGCTGAAAAATGCCATTGCTTATCCTCGGTTTCTGCATTACGCGTCTAAAAATTATATCTACTTCCATTGGATCGCCTTTAGAGCCCATTATCCTCTCTGGTGGGGGGGGATGGCGAGGCACCGTTGGCGTGAATTATCTTGCTTCAGGTCACAATCCTCAGTTCTTAGCTACTCACCAACGATGCCATGGCAGAAACTGATCCTTCTGATGAATTCCGGTTGGAAAAAATCTTTGGTGCATGGCAATAAGTTGCTGGTACTCCTTTTGAAATTGTAGATCGGTTGAAGCTCTCCAAACAGTGTTGACGTAAAGTATACGCTCGGCTTCTGTCATAGAAGTAAACTCCTTTCGCACTCGGCAGCAGTTTTGAATTTGACCACCAATGCAGTAACATGTATTGCCACAATGGTCTGAAACTTGGGCTCCCTCGTTCGAGCAGGACTGAGAATTGCTTAGACCAATGGCGCAGACTGCAATACAAAGAACAATACCACTAAACGGTGTACATGACATCATTCGAAGGACTTGAAGTCTTATATAATCCTCGACAAAGTCTTAGTTTACACTTAGAGCAACCTTCAATTTGGATTCGCAAGATTATTTTTCAACATTTCCTATTTCGTTTCAAGCTGTATTTGAGAGACATACATTTATCACTCGGTGAATATACACTTACAGCAATAATGTTAATCTACACGAACTATGACTATCCTTAGACAGGCCAGCGCCTGTTTACAAATTAGAATTAAGCTCAGATTGAGGACTGTTGCATATAACGATCTGTTCCGTTTTCCTGTCGCAAAAGAAATTAGAAAAGATACCTGATAAAGCTACAACAAGTAAAAACTTCATTTTCATCCTTTGACAAAACATTCTCCCACCAGAAAGGAAACTAAATAAAAAATAAAAAAATAAAAGATAGCATCGGAATAATTTCTCATGATTGGACAAGGAATAAGGACGAAAATTCTATACAAACCATCAAACCTTTGAATTTATCGTCCTTTTTTCGAGTGAAAAAACTACCAAGTTTTTCTCATGTGGAAAGAAAATTCATCGGGTGTTTAAATACATGATATCTGGTGACACAAAGTAGATACCTGGCTTTATTGAGTACACTGTCTTCCTATAATAATGACACAAGTAAGCATAAGCTTCAAACACGTGCAAGGCAAGCACACCACTTCCTGCTAAAAGAGAGATCAATAGAGTCACTGCGTCGACATCAGTGTCACTTGTCAACAAACAGTAGTGTAAAAATGTTCACGAACCTCTCTCTTACTGTGGCACAAGAGTGAATCTGAACGCTCCCAAGTTGAAGTGACACCTTTTTTTAACCAGCTGTTCTACATTTTCTTTCGCGTGTCAGGAGTACCGTGAACTTCTGGGACAAATGTAATAAGGCTGGTGACTACGGGACTCTCAGGAAGTGCTTTTTTCGTAAATTCTTTTTAACGCTACGACCTTCCTCTTTTTCAATCTCTTCTGTGAGAAAGCCCCCTTAGTATTTTCCAACAAACTCTTATTTAAGACTTCAAACTCTTCCATACTTATGTATATGAGAACGATCCTTCGCAGTAAAGCACTATTTGAGCAATAGTGGAAATCAGACCTGAAAAAAATTTCAGGCCTGTACGGGAATCGAACCACTGACCTCTGCGATACTAGTGCAGCGCTCTACCAATTGAGCTAACAAGCCAACTGGGAGCAGGCCATCAAATTAATTCGATATAAACCCGTAGATGATAAATCAAACAACAACAAACATATGAAACATATGTGTGAACTGCGGTTATGAGACGTATATGAGAACGATCCTTCGCAGTAAAGCACTATTTGAGCAATAGTGGAAATCAGACCTGAAAAAAATTTCAGGCCTGTACGGGATTCGAACCACTGACCTCTGCGATACTAGTGCAGCGCTCTACCAATTGAGCTAACAAGCCAACTGGGAGCAGGCCATCAAATTAATTCGATATAAACCCGTAGATGATAAATCAAACAACAACAAACATATGAAACATATGTGTGAACTGCGGTTATGAGACGTATATGAGAACGATTCTTCGCAGTAAAGCAAGTAATTCTTCGCAGTAAATTTTTTCAGGTCTGATTTTCACTATTGCTCAAATAGTGCTTTACTGCGAAGAATCGTTCTCATATACGTCTCATAACCGCAGTTCACACATATGTTTCATATGTTTGTTGTTGTTTGATTTATCATCTACGGGTTTATATCGAATTAATTTGATGGCCTGCTCCCAGTTGGCTTGTTAGCTCAATTGGTAGAGCGCTGCACTAGTATCGCAGAGGTCAGTGGTTCGAATCCCGTACAGGCCTGAAATTTTTTTCAGGTCTGATTTCCACTATTGCTCAAATAGTGCTTTACTGCGAAGGATCGTTCTCATATACGTCTCATAACCGCAGTTCACACATGTTTCATATGTTTGTTGTTCTTCCATACTTAGTCGGATTAGATTTTCTGCTCGCAAGAGTCTCTTCATCGCAAGTTTTCTGTCGATTAACTTTTGGAAAAAATCCATTTAAAAACAATAAGTTACAAGGTAATGGAGTCTTCGATAAAATTTATGGTCTCCCCTGCGGGTGACAGACCATTAGAAATAACCGGAGGGGGGGGGGAGGAGGGACGACTTTTCTCCAAAATATTCCTACAAGAAAAACTTGTCTAAATAAATCTTGCAAACGGTTACGCCTAAAAATAATTCATACAACGGAAGAAAAAAAAAATCCTGCAATCAAGTGTGCCTTAAAAAAAATCGTGCGCAGGAAATTTTTTTCCTCCCTCCGGTTATTTCTAATGGTCCGTTCCTCCTTAGATTCTCATAGGAGCACTACATGGCTTCCAAAAGTGTGATAAAAATCACTGAGATGTCCGCTAAATACAGGTTCGTACACAGAAAATATGAGAAGAAAGAAATGGAAACCTATTGATGCATATGTCCAGTTACTAAGGGGTCCGCTTGATACGGGTTTGGCGATCCTTGGTCATCATCTCGATAAAAACTCAGAATAACTTTGACCAAGATGTCACTGGGTCACGTAGCTTGACATGTTTTTCGCCTAATTCAGTAACTTATGTGACTGAGTCACGCAGCGGGACAGGTAAATGTCACGAAATAGCTTCGCTGCTCGGAAAAAAACTTTGTTGCTTTTATTAACAACAACAATCATATTCAGTACACTAAATAGAATGTCACTTAATTGTTAACTTTTAATTTATCAGTTACCTGCTATTTTTTGGGCCAATTGTCAGTTAACTGTTAACCCCTTTAGCAATCTCTGCTAATGCTTCCATGATGGAGATCAGGAGAAAATTAAACGTAAGAAGAGGAACAAACTTGAAATAATTTCAGCCTTGCATGACAAATGCTTGAGTGTGTTACATCTACACTAGTAACAGATCGCTTCCCTTCTTCAAAGTCTTCGGCAAAGAACATTTGACCTACCGGTATAAATGATTGAATCGTCCTCTTTCAAGTCCGCAATGAAGCTCAGTTTTACCTTAGAACTTTCTTAAAACTTAAATGTGTTCGAATGTGCAAAGAAAAACAGACGCCCTCTGCCAGCTTACGAAAGTGTTGTTGTAAACAATTTCGTCATGGGAAATGGATGACAGCTTGAAACGAAAGCAGGGGTAAAAATCAATCTGTCGTTGTTAGCTATGGAAGGTTACATGTAGCCCGCGAACTCGACGGTTGTCACCTTTCTTCGCTCCCAAGAATCTGCGTTCCCAGACTGATTTGTGAGGTAGAAAATTATCATGATGGTGATAAAATAATAATAAGTATGAAAATAAAGGTAATAGTAATACAGTGGAACCCCTTTGAAAACCGGATGCCCATGGGACCGCAGGAAATGTCCGGTTTGGAGGGGTGTCCGATGTACTGAGGTTTTACCCCTAAGGCAATTTTATGCAGCATAATGTACTGTTTGGCTGTAAGTACCAGTACATGGTAACTAACAACATGGATCACAAGGAAGCTTTTTAACGTCATTTTAATTAGTATAGGTAATCGCATGGGGCCGAGTAAAATTAAGGACTAATATCACGCGTGTTTAAATGTACAAAAAATTCAGTGTTACACACAGGGTAATATGATCGCCGCTTTTAATTCATTTGTAGACTTCGTTCTTCTTTAAAATATCACCTACAGTTGATTTACTAATCCCAAATTTACCGCTGAGAGCCTTCACTGTTGGTTTAGGCACTGATTCCGCACATTTGATCAACTCAATTCTCTTCTCTAACGAGAACTCGATTCTTTGGCGTTTCGCTGGTCTCTCAGACATAGTGATGTTTAATTTGCTACTTCGTTTGCTTTCGCAAGTGATTTCACCCGCAACATACAGTCTCTTAACCGAGAGAATTCCGGTTTAGTTAGGGTCCGGTTTAGCACGTTACGTCATTGCCGCCATGTTGGTGGACGTAAACAATAGATATCTCATTAGCTTCTTTTGTTCGTCCACCAGCAGTTGTTCCTTTCACCATTGTTACTTGTGTCTCTAGAGATTGATTGCAAACCACCTCTAGAGGGGTTCCACTGTAATAATATTCACAGGGAAATGAGAACAAAAACCGCTGACCGTTTCGTCGCCTAAACTGGAGGGAGAAGAGAGAGACACGTGATTGTGTCAGGACATCACATTTGAACACATATCCTAACAGTGTGCAGGTCTGTCGGTGCTGTCCTTGGCTGTAGTGGGTATCTACAAGTAGTATTTAACTTTTGGATGTCAGGGTAAGCTATATTTTGTAAAGGAAACTTCCGTTACTCAGTTCATAGCTCGTCTTGCACGAACATGCGGCGGCAACACATAGGTGTGATAGAATATTGCGTTGACTTCAAACATGATCCTCATTAGCTTTCGAAATCCTTCTTTTGAAGTCATTTGAAATATCTGTGTTATGACTGTTTCTATTTTTTTCAATGTGTGTGTCCTAATTGTAAGTTAATAGTTCCTAAAGTTTTGGAAGGAAGAGATTCTATCGAATGGTGGCGGTTGGAACTCTTGGGACGCAAATTGATCACATCAACTATGACGCTTTTCAAGACGATTGCTTCCTAAAGGTTTGGGAACCACTTTCGTTACGTTAGTTTTGTTATAGTTTCAAACCTACCGTTATTCTAATGTACTGTTCAGACCAAGCTTCCTTTCTTTTAAGAAATTTTGATTATTTCGCCGATTTCGGCGCATATGGTTTGTTTGAGGTCGACAGTTGCATGATCGCCACACTGACCAATCCTCTGAATTTGCCGAAGGTCTCAATTTTTAGATTTTCTGTCATTGGCGTATGTGTCCGCGAGATCAGTCTTTGAGAAAGATGAACAAAAAGAGGTTGATAGTCTGTTGTTTAGTTCACTGCGCAGGATATTTAATTGGTTTGTAGGTTGGTGCAAAGGTAGTTTTCATAAAACTTTGTCTGAAATGAACCTCGCTAGGATTACAATCTGCTACAAAGTAACCTTTATGTATATACAGTAACAAAGGACAGAAAATCGTACCACTTCTTCACAATAAGTCCTGAGGTTTGGTTTTGTAAAGAATTAGCCTCTATTCTGAAAATATCGGCCGCTGTATACTACTGTGGTTATCGAACTTTTAGCGGTAGAATCCGCCATTTTGAAAATGTGTCCAGCTCTAACAAAGCACCCTGAGTATTTCGTATTTCGCGCGGCGAGTGTGGTAGTGGTTTAGTCGCCTGTCTTACCTTCTTTTCCGACGGAACTCTCTCAAGGTTAAAAACCAATTATTTCTTCATGTATTTCAAAGAGAAATACAAAGAAATCTTATAGAACTTGTTGAGTAAAACAAGTGGAATTTCCCACTTTCA
Source organism: Stylophora pistillata (assembly GCF_964205215.1). Lineage (NCBI taxonomy): Eukaryota > Metazoa > Cnidaria > Anthozoa > Scleractinia > Pocilloporidae > Stylophora > Stylophora pistillata. Next base: position 14,786,110 of record NC_142523.1, read on the forward strand.
CGTACGAAACAAATCATAACATCATTAAAACCAATGGTTGCATCAAGTGTTGGAAAAACATTAACATTACTTTGCAGTTTTCAGGTGTCACTGGTGACAAAAACCATTGTTTCAAATGATAATAAAATAACGTAAATCTTTTTTTAAAAATATACTTCTAACAACTTGTATAGAATACAACTAACAGAACTTTTAGAGTAAAAGAAAATGATTAATTTAAAGACCTGTTAATTACATTTTGGAAAGTTGTTATAAATTACTTTTAGCTTATGAAAAGAGAACTGCTTATGATTTACGCTGATTTGATCACCTCTTTGGCATTTTTGTCATTGAATACAACTGTTCTTCCACAGTAAGAAGCGGTTCAGTGATATCATCATCACTAAGGTCTGCAAATTCTCTCACCAATTCCCTATCCTGTTCTGTTGTAATAGCATACAGTGGTTTAATCATATTGTCAAATATGTCTAGAGAATTTGTGTCTTTCCCAGTGATAATAATACTGGCCATTATTTCACCGCGACATTTGGTTTTCAGGTACATTAGGCCGTGCTCAGAATTTTTGAAGATTTTCTTGTCACTGTCCATAACTTTTGAGTGGCACTTGTTGTAGGTTCAATAAGATTGAACTTATATAATTCCATCTGATTGGAATTGCAGCTTCAGTTGTTGTTTTTTCTCTAACACAACAACTTCTCGATCTATCCTAAATCTGTCAGCCTCATTTATTGTGCTGTTTTTCATTAAAGTTAGTTTGTGCCATTAAATTCTCTAATGGCAAAATTTGATATTTTGTACTACTGCCCTGATTTCATTTTACTTGTGTCCTGTTTCCACAAGACCAACTGTAGAGATCCACTGTTATCTGTAAACAGGACTTCTTGTTTATTCTAAGTGTTTCTGTGAACATTCACAGTTTCTGTAGCACCATCAAATAAAATACAGCCAGCAATGTTGACCAGAGTATTATTTTCTTGACCTTGAATTTCCTCTACTGAGCTGTCTGTTGCTTCCATGGTTTCTTTGTTTATTTGCTGGAGGTCAAAATTTGTCTCGCTTCCATGGGATCTTAAATTTTTGTTCTTTGTTGAGAATTGATTCTTCCTTTTTGTCATCTTATGGTTTTTCTTTAGTTGGAACTTCTGTATTTTAATAACAGGTAATGAAGACTCAAATTTGGGCTTGAGCACTGAGTGCTTCTCTGGGGAGAAGTAGACAGCACAGTTTACTTTAGTGTTCGGAAATTTTGTATAACATATTGATTTGTGTTTTTGCTGGTCTTTATAGGGGGCAGGTTATGTAAATAACCAACTATGCTTTGTTCTGAAATAAAAGGACTATAAATTATTGAATTTGAGTTGTTACTGATTAGATCAAAAGCATCAAATACTGGTATACATTGAATCAGAGCATACAAAAACAGAAGCCAAGGGATGAAATGCAAAAGAGTTGTAGACCCCATATTAGAGCATATCACCAGTGGTACTTGAATGAAAATAATGATACGAATCAAAATATGATAGAAGTAGATATAAATATTAAAAAATAAATACACTACTTAAAAGAATGAACCATTTACTAAGACTTTACTCTTGTTGCCACACAGATGGAAAGGGCAAGAGAGTTCCATGTTCCCACAACTCTATGAAAATAACTATATTTTAAGAGCATCTTTAGAGTTGAATTATTGTTGTCTAGACAAATAGTAGATAATGCTGTGTCATTTTTTTCTGTGGATTGATATAGCACAATTTGTGAGAGGTTATGGTGGATTCATATAGGAAATTCAAGTTGTTTAATAATATTTTCTTAATTATGTTTGATTTTAAGATGTACTGCATTTATTTAGGCTAATTTACATTTATGTGTATAGCACAACACTTGCCAGGTTTTTTATTAACAGTGTATGATAACATGTCACTTAAATTCAGGTGAAAGGAAAATTATTAGTTTGAGAAATAGAAACTCTTTGACAAAAATTGTGGGTTAATTTCTCAGTTATATTATTCAGTGTTTTCTCTTGTTGACTATTAAGCAAATGATAAAAATGGAATACAACTTACCACTTGAATCATTCATACTTGGGTCACCTAAAAGGGAATTATTTAGAGAGAATTGTTATTACTTTTGATGACACATAAATGCAGTTATTTTTTGTTCTCTGAAAAGGTTCTTTGTCATTTGAAAAAGTTGATTCAGTCTTTGTTCCACCTGTTGACTGTATTTTAAAGTGTAACATTTTTTTTATACTTTTAAGTCTATCAAAGTCATTGGCTCTACTACAAGGAGATATACATGCCACAATTGCAGTAAAGGCTGTGTTAGCAATAAGTTGGGCATGCAGTTACTGTTGCCTGAACTGTGTCTGGCGCATGAGTCTTCCTGGTGCTACAATGGACAAAAACTAAAGTGTCTGTCTGCTTAAGAATTTTTCCAAGGGTCTCGGATCTTTTCAACTTTGTCCTACATGGAGGGCTGTTTGGTGTTGGGTGATGAAGTTTGGGTTGCCTTAATGACATCAACGGAATAGGAGAATCAGCTCTCTTGTGCATGTGTAGAAGAGAGTTGACAAGCAGAGGTTGGATTACTTGCAGACTGCAAATTGTGCTTATATTCATTGGGCTGGCTGGGACTGAGTGGACAAATGGTGATGATGGATTTGGAGATAGGCATACACAAACTGGTAAATGTAACAGTGCATGAATTAGGAATAACACTAACATTGGAAAGTATAGACAAAGGTACATGTCTTTTACATCTATATTGAGGGTCATTCCACGGTATTTTGTATGTTGCAGAGAGGACATTTTAGAATCATTTTAGCCTCCAACTTTAGTAGTTATTTATTATAACCAAACTGTTTTTATGTCAGGTTGAAGTTCACTATAAAATTGATGCATTACACTGTTTTGATTCAGTCTGAAAAAAAATCTGAGACTGACAGCAACAAAGACAATGCTGTTGCGGAGAGGACATCAGAAAATTTCCATTTTCAGCACATAATATTTCTGTTCAAATCCCTCTGAATTGACTGGTCATTCTGGAATCTTAGTCATCTTGTTTACTGCCCTAGTGTATGTTGTGAAAGTGTGAGGATTAAAATGAGGAAACACACGACCCTTTATTGGTAGAAATTTTAAAATGTTCAACGAGGGTCTGTGCGGAAAGGACAATTTTGTCCATATCCACAAAAAGACTAAGAACAAAAAATTAAAGTGATCTTTAATTTTCACAATCTTGATACAAGGCTTTAAAATAGGCCATCTCAAGATTTGTTCATTAAAAACCTGAAATTAACTACCATCAAACTCAACACTCCATGTCTTGAGACTTTAAAAATATCTGTACACAAAATGTAAATATATATTAACATGGCCTCTTGAGCAACAAGCTGAAAACTGTAGACTGGCTTTTTAAATATGAGTTTCCTTGAGAGTCAAAATATCAAAATACACTTGTAAGTACTGTAAAGAAATGTTATTATGTATATAATAACATGGTCTCTTGGGTAACAAGCTGAAAAGTATAGACTCACTTTTCAAACACAAGTTTCCTTGACAGCCAAAAATTAATGTCAAATACACAAGCACTGTAAACAAAGCAGAAACCAAACTTTAGGTACAAAATTTAGAAAATATTTACATCGCCCTCCCGATGCACTGGCCCATAGAAAATACAAAAAAACATGTACTTCATTGATGACAATTGTTGTCGGATGTTGTTTGCATGTCTTCAGCAGGGCTCAAGTTGGCTCATGAGGTCTTCTTTAGCATCAACTACTGTGCAGTTGATTAATTCTTTTCTAACTCGACCATCATCAGAAGTATTCCACTGGTAGTAGGATACTGTTTTATCCCCTGAGATATCAAAGATCAAAGACACTATTCATATCACCACACTTTAAACAGGCTCCATCCATACATGATGCTTCATCATGACTGCAAACAACACTATCCAAAAGGCTGTCATTGCAGTTTGGTATACCAGGGATCAACTTAGCTAGACCCGGAAGAATTAAAGTCAATGTTTTAATGATATTTGCAGATGCAAACATCCTTGTCACGTGAAGTCATTGGGGTCACTTGAGCAGGTCTCAATGAAGCAAACTTGGATTTGCCAACTTTGATGTCGTTTTCTTCCTTGAATACTTCGTAGGCTTCATGGATGTTCAACACTGTGCAGCAGTCATTTCTGTCTTTGAACCCTTCCACTTGGCGTCTTTACTAAAACAGTCTTTCTTTCCTGGACATATTCTGCTGATGTCATCTCTCATGAAAAATTCCTCTACTTTGTTTGCCTCTTCTGTAAGAGCATGAGACCGCTTCTTCCTTTCAACACTGTCAAGCTTCTTTCTTTTATGAGAATTGTCACAAGCCTCAAGAACTGCTTTTCGCTTTCGATAGATCTTCCACAATTTTTGAGATCACCACTGGGACTTTCTTAGGGCTCTTTGGCAGGCTGCTTTTCACTCAAAGCTTTGAGGGCTTATAAACAGACTTGTAGAGGCAACAAACTTATTGTGGCCACCTGGATTTTTTCGCTTTCTCACTTTTTTTACATATTCTCTCCTTTTTCTTCTTTAACCAATCCTTTTCTTTTAACCACATTTTTTCAACTTACTTGTCAAATAAAGATATGTGTATGTAGCTATGTTCCAAAAGTTGATTACTTTAACAAAGAAGGAATAATTATTTAAAACAGTTTAATTTTGCAAGTTTGATTTGTATCTTATGTCATTGGTTGGATCTCATCTAAGTGCTCCAGCATAGTTCAAAGTAATCACTGAAATGTAGACCATTCAGATTGAATACGATCTTATAGCACTCCACCAGGGAAAGAAATTCCCTCATTTATTATAAAGAGTTCCATGGTTGATTTAATCAAAAGATTATTTGGTAAAAATCTGGTTAGGGAATAGAAATGCAATATTCTAACACCGTAAATGAGAATAAAAATGGTAAAGATTGCCATTAATCTAAAAGAATAACACTCTTGGGAGGGTGGCCATGTCAGATCTTCTGCAAAAGTACTAACTTTGTCAGGGGCACTAAGGTAGCTAAAAGTCAAGTCATAACAGGAGATTGGAAAGACTGTCTATTCTCTGACAATGTAAAAATGATAACAATAACAACTTCTAGCGAATGAATTTTGACAGAAACTTACCGAACTCTTTCAAACTTTTACTATAAAACAAACTGTAAATTAAACACAGGTGGATAAGCGGCACTAGTAGATAAGCTGCAATCCAGGTTTGGTAAATCAAATTTTAGAAAAAAGTTTTAAGAAAGAAATCTAAAGAAATGACAAGTGGAGTCTTAAAATTTCCTCCCTTGTCCACAATGACAGACAGTTTTGAGTGACCTTTATTCATTGGAGGAGAACTGATGATAGATGGTGCTTTAATTGATGCTTGATGTTTTTTCTGAAGTTGTGTTGTATCATTCTGTACAATCCTCTTAATGGAGGCAGCAGAGGCTTCTCCAAATTAATGTCGCATTTTATAACAGTAGCAGGAATGCCATGTAGTTGCTCCAAGAGAATAACTTGAATTGAAAGGGAAATGGCTTATGAATGTGTAAGGATCTTGGTCAGCATATACCTACAGTATATGTGTGGATAAAGGAGTCCTGAAGCTTTGAAATAGACACAATAATTTATATGGCAAGATGTTGGACAATATTCATCAATATTGTGATAGCAATAATGATAATAATTATAATAATAATAATAGTTCATTTATATAGTGCACACATCTACTAATTGTGTGAGGCGACTTACAAAATTATAGATAATCATAAAACCATAAAATTTACTCTAAAAACTTAGAAAATAAAATATTAGCAATAACCTAGAAACCAGAGGCTAAAAAATAAAAATAGGATAGTTACTCTTGATAAATTTAGTTAAAAGGAAGGTCTTGAGTTTTTCTTAAACGATGATGCTGTACTGGATTGTCTTATTTCCAATGGAATAGTGTTCCAAGTCTTTGGGGTGCAGATAGAGAAGGGTCTATCACCATATGTTTTAGTTTTACTGTTTGGCTGCATCAGCAGGTCTGAAAGGTTCGAGTGTAGAGACCTAGTTGATTTGTGATGTTGCAACAGTTCCATTGGTTAATGCGAGCAGAGACCACTCAATGATTTAGAGACGAAGGTGAAAATATCCAAGGGCTGCAGCCAGGATGAAACATAGTTGAAATTTAAAAACAATCTCTGGCAAAAATGATAAAAAAAAAAACAAGCTTTGGACTGCCCGAACTGCAGTCCTCGATGGGTAAAATGAATGATAAGCAAGCAATAAGAGAATTTAAGTAAGGACATGAACTGCGAAATAATGAGAATGTAAATGATTATGAATATTTGTTAAAAAGAATGTATTGTCCAGGTAATGGGGACGGATTGTTATCTGCATTAGGTGTCATTCTGGTATGCCATGCTTCTGTTTTTCTGGTTCTAAAAGTGCCTTTGTCAATAATTGACGCGTTTTCAAAATCAATGGTGTGGTTGTTGGATCAGGCATGATTAGCAATTCTAGAACCTTCGCCGCAGTTTTGATATTTCTCAGATGTTCTTTTTTCCAGGTATTAAAAGCTTCCCGAATATAATACCACGAACGATTTGCACAGGGAATTTTATCCACGACGTTGGTCTGCGATTCCATCGAAGGTTGGAATTTCGGAGCTGGGAACTGTTGTTGTAGAGTGGTAAATGGTTTGAGATGTTTGTGTCAATTGAATTTAAAGTGTCATGGAAGGCTGAAACATTGTTCTTTCTAATGATGCAGAAACTATTGTCTACTTACCTTTTCCAAATTTTGGGAGGAATGGATGAATTGTTGATTGCAGACTCTTGTATCTTCTCCATGCAAAGATTGGCCACAATGGGGCTGACAGGACTGCATAACGGGGCTGACATCACACAGCCTGGAGTTGTTTGTAAATTTTGTCATTGAACACAAAACAGTTGTTGGAGAAGGTGAATTGAAGAAGTGTAGTGATATCAATGTCTAAATTTGCTCTTGAAGAAAGAGTGGCATCTTCAAGTTTCTTTTTTATGTACATACATACTTTACCTACAGGGATTGCAGTGAACAGTGACACAACATCAAAAGAGACCAAAACTTCGTTATCATCAATCTCTATACAAGATAGTTCTTTGCAAAACTGCAAAGAGTTGGTAACAGAGTATCTGTTATAATTCTGAAGTGGAGGAAGGATATCCGTTAGAAATTTGGATGTGTGGTGGAGCGCTGAGCCAATACATATGACGATGGGCCTCAGTGGGTTCCCTTCTTTATGGTGCTTAACAGAATGTGAATCGCTGGTGGAGTGCCATCAGTTGAGTGATGTTTGTGGTATGTTGGTTCATCTATCTTAAGCTGTCTCTTTAGGGAAAGAAGCATAGCGTTCAGTTCATGTTCAATTCGGCAGAAAGGAGATGCGGGAACTACTTCATTGGTGGATCTGTCATGGAATAAGGTTTCCATCTTGCTGTCATGGTCAGGTCTATCCATGACAACAAAACAGTTCCCCTTGTCGGCCTTCATTACGACTCTAGACTGGTCTAGACTGGTAAGGTTGTTTAAAGCTTTTCTTTCTTCTTTGGAAACCTTATTGTGTGCTGGTAGTCGTGCCCGATGAAGAATGGCAGCAGAACTTGTTCTTACTGTATCTTTGGAATCATCAGGTAGGTGGTGGATGGCAGCTTCAATTTCAGCGAGGATGTCCTTATGAGGTATGTTAGTTGGCATTTGGGAAAATTTAGTGGCAAATGTTTATTCTTGCTTGGAGGCAATGCTTACTGGCACGATCCATGATTTGTTGGAAGACAGGATGGCTGCCAGGTGGTTTAAACCTCAACGATTGTGCCACAAATTGATCTTGCAGTGCCTTGTAACTAAAATGAAGGTGACGATGGTGGGCTTCGTGCTTCAACGTGGTCTTTTCCAAGCATCGAGCGAGCAAAAGGGCTTTCTGCCCAGCCTCTTGACGTATACGTGAAAATATTGAAGGCCCTCAGCCAGGATGAAACATAGTTCAAATTTAAAACGATCTCTGGCAAAAATGATTAAAAACTACGAGATTTCAACTGCCCAAACTGCAGTCTTCGATTGGTAAAATGAATTATAAGCAAGTGATGAGACATAGTTGTACTAAGGCAGGAGTCATCAACTGCGAGCGATCCATCCTCTCTCTTCAATGGACCTATCGCTATAAAGGATCGACCTATTAATGCTATGGTTGATCCTGCTCGAGCTTCTGAAGAACTTGTGGGATTAAACTGAAAGGAGGAAAGGCATAGATAAACTTATCTTCCCGCCCAATAGAAAAAGCATCAATAGCTGATGCCTCTGGGTCCGAATGCCATAATACATATTGTGATATTTGATAATTCAATTGAGAGGCAAACATGTCTAAAGTATAGTGGGGGAGTTTTGGCTCAAAAGCTCTTGGATTGCTTTAGCAAGATTTAAGGGTTTTTCTTTAGATATTGACACTGTCATACCCAAAGAATTAAGGACCAATCCTAAATGGTGCAGAATGTGAATGTGGGTTGGTGTTCTTGATTTTATGGCATGAGGCATAAAACCCAGCTGTTGCAAAAGGAGAGGGTATCTTTGATGTTAGCCTCGCATTCATGTAAGCTGTAGCCCACAAGGAAAGAATCGTCAAGATAACCACTTGGGATATGACCCATTTCCCTGAGAGAAGAGAAGACTGGTTTCATTATCTCTGTAAATAGCCTAGGTGCGGACGACAAGCCTTGGGCTAAGCATGTGAATTGGTATAGTTTGTTGTTCCAGGAAAGTTTAAGGTATTTCTGGTGACCTGGATGGACTGGAACAGAATAGTATGCATCATTGAGGTAGATAGACGCCATTTAGCATGATGGCCTCATGAGGTTAACACAAGTGTGGATGGAGTCCATTTTAAAATGGTGAAACTCAACAAATTTATTGAGCTCTTTAAGGTTGAGGATCATTCTGAAAGAACCATCCTTTTTTGGGCGTAGGAATATGTTCGAAATGAACTCTCTCTTTTTATGCAGGATTTCTACAATAATGCCCTTTTAAAGGAAGTTTTAAATCTGTATATCAGTATTTTCGCTTTCTTGTTGGAAAAACCTATTTGGTCTAGGCTCACTAAATTGTACTGGTTGAACAATGAAATCAATTTTGTAACCAGATGCCGCTGAGAAAATATGTTTGTCACTTGTGATATTTTTCCATTTATCAAGGAATAATCTTGTACGCCCTGCAATATTTGGGCTCTAACTTGTCTTCCTTCTGTCAGAAATCTGGTAGTGATTTAATAT